>NC_092362.1:19028218-19203015 GCF_030848805.1 Temnothorax longispinosus | reverse complement strand
CACTGTTGCGTTGAGCTGCGTTGAAAGAATTTAAATAAAATTAAATAAAATGGGTAAATTAGGTGTTTGAAGAAAAAAGAGAAAAATTAAAAGTGTAAAAAGTTTAGTAAAAAGTTAAAGTTCCATTATAAAAATTATAAAAAAAAAATCTCTAATATTCCCCACGTAATTTTGAGATTTGTTTTTTGTAGCTAAACTTTTTGACTTCTTGTACTTTTTTATCTGTTTTCTTTTTCTTTTCTATTTTCCACTTCAAGTGCAGGAAGTGTAAAGTCCTGTACCTACAAGGAACAGAAATAACAAAACAGATCCAGATGGTATGTGTATTTATACCATGATCCAGAGCAGAGTTTCTCTCTGACCTGACAAAGCCACGTGTTTTGATAGCTGCTTTGAAAACAGCTATTGTATTTATTACTGATTTATTACATTTATGTGCAGCATTGTTAACGTTATTAATGAAGCATGGCCTCTCCATCTCCGTCTAATTTAGTGGAATCAGTCATGGACGAGGTTGCTTTAGAAGGGTTAGATGGTATTACTTTACAAGGTAATTTCTCCTTAGTTTTACATTATTCTAATATATAAAATATTACATAGATTGTTATAATAATTTATCGACTTTTTATTTAATTTTGCAGAATTGTTATGTTAATTACTGTTTTTAAGTGTATATCTTACTGATTCAGTGCTTTATTTTTAATAATTCAAGTTTGTATGTTAATCTTTTATCTCTGTTTATTATAGCTTTGTGGTTGCGATTAGCAAACAGATTCAATGATCCACTACCATTGGCTAAGCCTTTCATGGAACAGGTATGGTTAATATGCAGAAAAGTAAAGCACTTTCTGTTTTACAAATTGGAAAAACCCAGAGGGCCACTTGTGATGTTCGATCGTTATGAGTTTGTACATCCTGATCTTGGCATTATACTCGAGCCAGTGAGTATACTGATATTGTAATAATACATACATGATTTTCTGTAAAATATTCTTTCTATCAAGTTCCATGGAATGTTGAACTTATAAATTAAGTTGTAAAGTTTTGTAATTACAAATAATTTAATTTCTTGATACTTTAATTCTTTATTTCCTTGTTTTTTTATTATTTAAATTCTTGTTACATCCTTTTTACTTTTCTAATTTCAGCCAAACATTCCGCCAGATATTTATCCTCACCATCCTATCCAAGATTTTAAAGCAGGTGTGAGAGGATCTTGCTCCACATATAATACAAGGAAAGATATCAAAGACGAGGTGAAGAATGCAAGTTTGGATGAGGTGACAGAAAAGTATGGACTAAGTTTGGTGATTGTGGCATCTCAGGAAGTTAGGACACGAGCTTTGGTGGGTCACTACTTTAGCCCAACACTGGAACTGGCACTCATGCGCTATTGCTTCTTGGAGCGAGTGGGTCGAGCTCGTTACCACGGCGAAGTCACTCAAGGTAAGCCTGGCTTGTCCGCGCTCAAAGAGGATCCGAAGTCTTTGTTCTATCACCGAAAGTTTCTGCTGCACCACAAGTTGATTACGAAGCAAGTCCACCATCAGAGAAGCGGACGTCATTGCGGCAGTGGTAGTCTGTTGCATTTGCCACGCTTCTATGTTGAACGAAAGCCGAAGATGATCTACCTGGCGGAACAGGTGCTCGATATTTTACGATCCAAAGAAAACGGCGTGGCTGAGTACGACGAGATTAAGAAGAAGCTCGGAATCGAAAATTCTATCAAAAAACTGTTTAAAACTGCCTTCTTTCAAAAAATCGTGAAGACAGACATCAGCGTGCCATATAGAACTTTATATCCTAACGCGGAACCCAATGAGTGGCGACAAAAGCAAGATCCTTCGAAGGAGAAAACAATTAGAGTCGTGCAGGTGCTGTATCCGGATGTCGATGTTGCTGATCTGTGGTACAAAGATGAGAAGGATGACGATGACGACATCCTTGAATTGGATGTGTCTAATCACAAGTTTAATGTTCCTTATCTGAAGCAAGCAAACGTTATTATTGAAGCTAATAAATCGCAAGGTGTATCTCAAGGTCAGTAGTAAATCCTAGATTTTTGTAATTACTTTAGAATTTTGTTATTCGAGATATGAAGTTTATTCAAATTAATGTAATATTACAAAATTAATATACACTATGTTTTCGTTATTCAATTTTTAAATTATAGGCGAAGTTAGGAATAGAAGTTAGGAAATTTTGAATTATTATTAATTTAAATTTTTAGCTTATTTGGGAAAGGAGATGGGTCTCACCAGATTACAGTCTAGATCATTTCTGAGGAATATGGTAAAGTCAGGTATCGTTGCAACGTACTTGCACGATATGGGCCGGCAAAGGATTACAAAATACGTCTCGAAGAAATTCGAAAAAAGTAGCAAAATGAGTAAGCAATTTAACAAAGAGATACACAGGATTAAGGAACTCACGAAGAATAGTCATCACGTTGATAAGATGGATGTTGATACGGTTATTGATAAAGATAAAAATAAAGAAGAAGATGCTGATGCAAATTATGTTAGGAAGGAAACGGAATTAAAGAATTTGTTCTACGTCGTCAATAGAATTTTGCGCAATTACCGATTGTCAAAATTCCTACCTAAATACAAGTGCACAACGTCAAAATCTTTATTAATGAAGACAAGGAGTTCCGATATCAACGCGAAGGAACAGAAAGCGAAGCTTGATATTTCCACGTCTATACAGCAAATCGTGAATGATGCCAAAGCCACGTCGTTTTATAATAGCATAAAGACGAATTTGATAGCGCAAAAGCCTATTCGCACTGAAGGAAGCGAAGTTTTCGGTTTTATGGAAGTCGTACAAAGCGAGACAAAAAATGCTAATATTACATACAGGTTTGTACAAATATGCTATGTACAATAAGCAAATATACTTATGCTGTATAAGTTTAAATTAATAAATAGATTAAATCACTATTGCTAGAGAGAGAAATACATATCAATTAAAAAAGAATATAAATGCTATTCTAACTTTTATTGCATATAATTATATTTTCCTGTGATATATGCAAAATTGATCTTATTTATCTTCGCGTAACTCTTTCGGATATATTTTCTTTTATAATTTAGAAATACGAGCGCTCAGAGATTTTTTCATTGTAAATATCAATATCATTAAATATTTTCTATTATGTTTAGATTGTTAAGGCGTGCCAATATGATAATCGAAGCAGTGAAAGAACACCAAGTGATTGACGACACAGCGAAACTCATGAAGATGATCTACGAGGAAGAAGATAAGGAGGGTTACGACGTGAGGATTGATAAAAAGTCTCTTATCAGATTGTTGCAGAAACTTGCCAAGGATAATCTGGTGAAGAACATCAAATTGACCTTGAGCGCAAATGGACGTGAGAAGAACTTGATGTTCATTTGCGATCCTAACATCGATACTGATCATACCGTGATTAAATCAGCCGTCGAACAAGCAAAGGTCAAGTTCTGCTTATTAGCGTCTCAAAAAGCAAAGATGCTCGCAAAGAAAACGGATAAGCAGGATAAGCAGGACAAGGCGGACAAGTCATCAGGTTCTAAGGGACGATTGCAGCTCAACAAGACAGCGACTAAATATCCTGCAAACTACAAGTACGATGCTAAAGCTGGCAAACGTTACGGTCTTAGCCCGAAATTCATCAGGATGCAGACGATCCACGTTCTGCTCTTCTACCTGGTCTACGATCATCCTGGCATACCGAAATTATCTCAGCAAAAGCAGATAGAAATTCTCAGGTCTAACGGATATGAAATCAGCGACGATCTCGTCCAGGAGTTCAGTACTATTTACAACATGGAAATAAACTGGAAGATGTTTGTCCCGCCTTTGCCTAAACATAGCGGGTGGTCCAAAGGTTGGGCGCTGATGTGCGACGTTCTGTTAGGGCTGCCTTTGTCGATTTTCATCAAGGTACACAATATCACCTTCATGATCCCGGAGCTGGAGCACTATTTAAATCACCCGATCAGGAAACATTACCTTGTTAAGAACCTTCCGGTGAGTTTGAGATTTAAGAATTTTACATTATAGAAAGATTAAAAATGCAACTCGAATAAACAGTTTCGGATATTAGCAGTCGTGATCTTTATTTCCTTACGAATCAGCTGAAAAGTCAGATGTAAACTCGGATCTTCGAAGATCAAGAATTTGAATGCGAGTTATTCTATTGACACCACATTAATGGTTCTATGATATGAATTTATGTTACTAATATTTACTTTTTTAATTATTCTTTTTTAATTTTTAGGTCACTATACGAAATACTCTCTTGCATGCGCGGAAGTATATATTCAATGTCCATGATACCATAACCAGATTGGGTTACATCGGCCTGGTGCAGTTTGGTCCACAGCGGTTGAAAGACAAAGATCAAGTGTTTATCTATGTGAACCGGCGCACGGAATTGATGGATACAACCTCTTCGGCACCAGGCTATCACAAGATCGAAGACAAGACATACCCAGTGTATAAGTATTTCTTCGATTGTACAAAGGTACTGTTGATTGGTATTACTATTAAAAATATTTTAGAAATAGATTGAATCTCTTATTCTTTGTTCTAAATTTTTTTATAGAATAAATTTAACTCTTCAAACATTGTGAGACCAAATATGATCTTTGCCTTTTATTCCGAAAAGTACTTTTGTTTAGAATGCTAAAAATCACTATATTAGTCTTTGGTTTAGAAAATATCATATCTTGATTATTAGATTCAATTCATGTGTATCAATAAAACTGATTATTCACGTTCTCGATATATGTCTTTGTTTCTTATTATATCAATATGTTGTTGAACGTAATAAAATTTTTGTAATTAACAAACAATAATACATTATAAGAAAGTCATACTTTTCATTGGAAAACCAAGATTGAATAAATTAAAAGGAATAAACAAAAAAAATGTTTTCTATCGATAACAAGATATCTATGTATTTTGAGGACTAATCGAGTAAAAAGTTGGAAGTAATGTTGCGTTTCTTTGCAGACCGTTGAGACCTACTGGTGTGATATGTGTGATATTTGTGTTACTACTCTACTTGGCGGTAGGCTGGTGATGCACGGCAAAGATATTCTACTTGAGGATTTAAGCAAGAAGATTGCCATGATAGAAGCGGTCGCAGCACGCAGTCCCAAAGAAGCCGCAGAAAGAGATACCGGTGCAGTTCCCGGAGATCGTAAAGGAGCGGCTGGTATCGACTCAGCTTTCTTCGCGCATCTGAAACGCAATTGGAACTGGTCAAATAATTATCCTGTACATCAGCAGGTAAGAAATAAAGAAATCCATGGTAGAAAGTGATCGATTTGAAAAGAACATCTCTCTCTTTTGGGATTTTTAAATTTTTAAATTCTTTAGACTTATACTTAAAGTAAAAGGTAATTTTTATAATAAATATTTTTATTTCAAGTAACAAGTATTTCCGCTCAGAAATCCTGTTATTTTATATCTGATAAATTTCTAGATATAAGTTTTTTAAATTTATAAATCTATCCAATCCGAGATTTATTTATTCATCAATATCAGTATACGTATCCAGGTTGTACTCTGATATATTTCCTACAGAATATATCAACGCTATTTGTGAAATTTTCTTTTTGTTATCAGACTTCTAAGAATCAGGGAAAATCCAGCACAGGCCAACGAGATTTGCATCTATCGAAAATTCAAGCAAAGCCAGTTAGGTTCACGGAGTACGACGGTCTGAAGAAGATCTCGGGACCGCCACCGCCGCCGTCTGTCAACGCGACCGAATTGCGGAAAAAGGTATACAATCATCTCAGCACCGCCGGACGGAAGAACGAGGCCTTGCCGTCGCATCAGTCCATCAGGCAGAAGTCCTTCGTGCGGCATGTGATGCCGCGCAAGAAAAGTGTACGAAAGCTCAAATACGACGAGGACGACTATCGGGCGATGCAACGGATGAATAAGCTGCGGGTCGAATGGGACTCACACGAAGACAATATCCTGCTGGTGTGCAAAGTAGCAACGACCTACCTGTCGCCAAACCCGCGCAAGCAGGTGGTTAGTTTCATAGCGATACGAGACGTATTGCGAACGTTTTCTTACAACTCGTACAACAAGACTTCACGCGCCTGTCAACGCCGATTGGTGTACATGCTGCGACAGCAACGCACGGTGAACAGCGTTACTCTGGGTGTCGAGGAGATCAAACAGGACCCGTTTATCGATAGGCGATATGGCGGCGCCATGGACAGATTGAAGGGCGAATGTTCGAGCTCGGCGGAGTACGAGAAGCGGATAACGGATGTTTTCAAGGAGCTTGTCGGCTATATCGTTAAGAAGTATTACGACATTGCGGAAATTAAACCAAAGAAGCATATGGCGATGCCGAAGACCATACAAGAATTTAATTTCCTCTTCGAAGTGATCCATCCGACGAAGTCGCACCATAATCAGGGCTTCACGAAGGATGTGCGAAACATAAATGATGTTCATTCGGCGACTATCAATGCTGTTATACACAGTTCCATGTGCTGTGGAAAGGACAGACGTTCTTGGGCTTATCAGCTCTTTACGGTATGATCGATATGTAATATAGAATACTCTATTTATAAGACATAATATTTCAAAGTACGTTTGTCTTGAAAATTAAATTGCAATTAAATTTTTAAGTGCCGAACAATATAAAATCAGCATTTCATTTTTTTGTAATTTATTAATAGATATTGCTTAGCAAATAACGTGCTTTTTTAATTTTAATCACTTTTTTCAGATATCTATCGTTTACTTTTAGATAGAATTTAGGTAGTACTTATGCAACATACATATAACTAACGTGTTAATTTTATATTGTTGCTTACAACTTCTCAAAATTTTTTAATTGTGTTGCAAAAATCTTTTGGTCGGTACTCATAGTAGCTCTTTTTGTTAAAGGTATACCAACACTATTCAGAAGCCATTTTGAAACAAGCAATGAATAAGATCAGATCGGATCAGATGGTGACTATAAAGAAGCACCACTTGGCGACTATTAAGAAGTACGGGAACTACATGCCGATGAGCAGCTCGCAGTATCAACTCAGTATTAACTACATCTATAAGTTCCAGACCAAGTGGACTTATGATGTCTTCAAAGAGTCCTACGATGTTTTCGAGAAATTACTGCAGTGGTATTCCGAGCATAAAAACAACGTTCCTTCAGAGAGCCAGGAAACAGAATTTAACGGTATTGAGATCCCAGTTTCCAGTGGCATCGTTACCATCATGCATGATCTTTTAGCACGCGATCAAATCGACTTCGACATTGAGATGCCGGACCAAATCATTATGTTGGACGCGAGATACCAAGGCAAAGACGAGACCTATTTCAAAGCTGCCCAAAGATACCAGGATATTTTGACCAGACTTTATCGCTTTAAATTTGAGAACATTGATGCTCAGAACCCTGGAGTTTCTGAAGAAGCGGAAGAAGCTTCCCATGAAACACGAGATGATTCTTTGAAAAAAAAGAGACTTATCGAGAACGATGAGCCTGAAGAACCTATGTCGAAGATCTCTCGTAAAAACGAGGAAATTAATGTAAAACAAGAGAACCAATCTCAGCAAAATGAAAATACATCGCTCGAGAAAAACCGATCTCTTGACGAAAGTGAAAAACGCGAAGAGATGAATCCGAAGGATTGTTCTCACGAGCAAAGTGGGAAGAAAACTCGTGCAAGTCGTTCATCAAGAAAAAGATCTGCCAATATTGAAGAGGATTCCAGGGACTACGAAGAGCAGGTCTTGAAGAGAGCAAGACTAAACTCCGAAGATTCAACGGATTTCGAGGACTCGGAAGAAAACGAAGAATCAAAAATTTTCGAAGAGGAATTGTACGAAGATCTCGAAAGCATCGAAAAAGTACTTCCGAATAGCTCCAAATCTCTTAATCCGATGAATGAATTAAAGGAGCAGATGATAGAAGAAGGTATATTACATTTTTATGATAATACAAATTTTTTTATTCCTATAAATAATTACTTCTATTGTAATACTTACGATTGAATTACTACTGTCTCGTTGAAGACCTGTTACTTTTTTACTACTTTAAATTTTAAATGTTCGATGTTTCTAGCATGCCTGATAATTTTCGGCATTTTTAATAAATTAAGTCATAATAGTTTATACATGTATATAGTTTATATGTATTAGATTATACTGTGATTTTTTCAATCAAACTTTATAATTGATTTCTTTAAACTAATATAAATATATTGCTTTAATTGCCAGCTTCTTCAATGCAGCCGAGCATAATTGATATGACTTCGGTTCCTCGACGTGTCAGCGAAATTATCAGAAAAGTGTCGCCTGAGACGAACTACTTCAATTCTTGTAAGATAGAAGATACAAGCGATGTTCAGAAGAAATATACTAGAATAGCCATGTTGAGGATGAGAGAAGAGCTGAACGATCTCTCGGTAACCGACAGTCATCACGCGCACGAATACTTTGTAGTCAATAGCTTCAGAATGTTTTATAGCTTGGAAACGTCACCGTCAATAGCATCCGCGCCATCAAAGGACGTTGAGAATTTTAAAGGTCACTCGGTGCCTAGCCAATTAGTGCCGTTGAAGATCGAGACTGTAAATGATTTTCTCGACGGGTTAAATCGGACTGCCGTTTTTCCGAAGAAGAGTATCTCTTATACGGATTATAAGAACGAGATCGTGACGAAAAAGAAGGAAATAGCAGTTGACTGGAAATATGTCGACGCGGTGCACGAGTTTGTCCAGGAGAGGAAAGAAATCGGCGTTTGTTCGCAAGAATTACTGGTAATTTATCCTTTATAGAAAGAGCAATTTTTTTGTTGCCTTTCTCTTTCTACTTTAGCTTTCAGTGGCTAACATTTCTTACAAGCATTGCTTTCCTTCTCTCTTGTCCAGGATAAATTCTTCGCTGAGCAAGGAGAAGATTTGTACAAGGTCGTTTCGCTTTTAGTAGACAATCATATATTTTTGCGCTCTGGCGTCACCAAACCACGCTATATCCATCATCGTTACTTGGATCCTTGGTTAATTAATTCCTACAAGATACATCGCCTTGAACAAGAATCTCTAGGACAGTTCAAAGACAGTATATATGCCACAATGCAGCAGAGAGAAACAGCCGAGACAAACGCTGAGAGGGATGCGAAAGATACAAATCCTCACACTGAAGGAAATACAAATAAAAAACGTAATATTGTTACGTCATTCACTTTATAATTTCATATTTTGCTGATGTACTCATCTCGTACTTATAAACGAGCACTTCGATTCTTGACAAGTTCTATAAGATTTCGATATTACGGATTCTATATATCCCATTTGAAAAAATTTATTATAATGGAGATACTTATAAAAATATTATTTTGATTGTATCACTCTTATATTTTTACGCTTTACTACAGTTTTGTATTATAAAGTTTAAAAGAGTAACATTATGCACAAAAATTGGTCAAAATTTGTTGGATTATTAAATATATTAAGTTATCTATTTAGTACATTGTCTTTTAAGATCAATGCTTATTAGAATAAATATATGGCAGATGAAACAGATAGTACGGTAGCATCCACGTCATCGGACAACCAAGAAAACAAAGAGAAGAAAAATGAAAAAACGGATGATGATTTAAATAATGAGGATGAGAAGAAGGAAGACAGCGAGATCAATGGGGAAAGTAGTTCACGTACGAGAAAAAGAAGTCACAAACAAAAGACACGCTTACTTCCACAAAAGGACGTGTATAAACCTGCTGCGCAGCAACTAGATTTCACGTATGTATTAAGAAAGAACAACGGGAAAAATTCTCAGACGTCGTTCAAAACTGATGAATTGTTCTCTTTCAGGACTGCCGAGAAAATAAAAGTCCTGATAAAGCCATGGATACGTGTAGACGGCGTGCTGAATCGCAAAGTTTTAGATCGAATGTTGGGCGCGGTTCTAAGTTACTGCTTGCTTCATCCCGGGCTCACGATGTCGAAAGTGCAAAGCAGATTCGTCCCTGCTCTACAACCCTTTCATACGCGTGAATTGCTCGAGGTTTGTTTTATCGATTGTTTATATCGAAATTGATAAATCAGTATTTCTGGACTCTTAAAGAGACTTGCTCTATTAGATCTTATGTGTATATTGGGCATAAATTATTACAAAATATTACATTTGTATGACAACTTATTGACAAAAAAAGTACGGACCTGTCTTTTTTTTTATATCGTCTAATGCAAAATGTTTATTTTTAAAATAATTTTTTTTTGCAGATGCTGGTCAAGTTGGGATGTTTAGAGAGTAAGCTCTTGAAGAAAACGCGCGTTACTCTGTTCTCTCCACCGCCTGTAATTAATATTATTAATCTAAGTACGTAATTATTATTACTAGATTGGAAATCTTTGGATTCCTAATACTTGATAGTTAATTAATGTTTGCACCATTAGTGGCACATTTACATTCTCTATATATTATATATCATACATCATATGCTGTCCATGATGCTCTCAAAATATTCTAGTCTTTGCATAAGTATCATTTTATACTTAAAAATTAAATCTCTATTTTCTCTAATTAAAGGTAAGCAGATGCTAGTTTTTAAAAAATGGACAAAATATCTAGCTTGATAATATCTCTCGAATATTAAGACATTCATCTTCTAATTAATTTAAGAATTCTAATAATTTGCTTCCTTATCTTACACAATTTATAGAATTATTTTGCAATAAGGGCAATTTTATATAACACGATTTAATTTTACTACAAATGTTACACAGTCAATCTCAAGTAAATTATTCACAACTTCTGATGTTTTATGATGTACACTACTTTATTTCTTCCTGTTAATCTGACATCAGATTCGTCATGATAAACTCTTACTAATATTTCTCTTTTTTACTTTTAGCTGCAGATGACGTTGGCTGGTGCACCGAGGATGAAGTAGTATTCGAACCTACCATAGATGCTACATTGAAGTTCAGTATATTTTTGAGTACGAGGACATACAGCGCAGATTTTATGTCGTAATTATGTGTACATCTGTATTATATGTACATAAGTACTTTATCATTTTATCAATACTATCAATAGTGTGTAAAAATTATAATAAAAGTACATTGAACTTAATATAATTATAATTTAATTATATTACTAGTAATATAATCACATATTATAATATAAAATATTATAATATTATTAATTATAATGTAATAAATAAATTGAACAAAAGAGTTATATGTGAAATTTTCTTGCGAAAAATTAAACATGTTAGGTCCCGATGCGTTTTTTCACGCGTGCGCGAATTTAAGGTACAACCAATCCGGGAATTGCCGCGAATTCGGCGCGAACGGCAATTGGCGGATAGACTCGTGCAAACTCGAGGTTAACCAATCAAATCGTCTATTTATTACGCTCAGCTGACGCTTTTTGACGAAAGTACGCCACGTATCGCGCGGAAACCTCGTTTCTCGTTTGTCGAGGGATACGATTCTACCTCATATTTTTCTGTAGTTCTCTCCTGGTTTTCTCCTTCGCCTTTTCTCCTTCGAAATCCGATTACGCGATCACTTCCGTTTTAACTCGTCCGCGACGGTTTAATCCCGTTTATTTAACGCACCGTTTCTTGTTTATTTCCGAAAAGTCGCACCCAAAAGGCAAAAGAAGGCGTCTAATTACATACGATAAAAGGAGGATTCGTTCGGGTGACGACAAGATGGGATTTAAAGAATATGAGGATTCCCGTGCACCGAATTTCGTACGCGAGATTTGAAGGGTTTCTCACTCGTGAGTATTTGCTCCCACTCAGAATTTACAACCTCCCTCACTCCATGTATTTCTAGGATTCTGAGGTGTGTCATCAATTGTGCTTGTGGCTTGTCTGCTGGTACTTATCTTAAGGTAAACATTCCCTAAAATTTCTTCTCGGATTTATGAGAGATACGAAGAGACGTGGGTGAGCGAAGACTTACGGCTGACAGTGCATGTGCAGGAGATTACAATTAAAACTTATTGCACTCTTGTATAAATTTAACATGTAATTTTATCAATAATTTACAACAATTTCATAGATTTTGAGTAGTGCATGTACATAAAATCAGATAAGAAATGGTAAGCAAAGTTTCTTGCAGCTGTGAAAAATTGTTGAGTAAGAATTTATCAAATTTGTATTTTGCTATAGCGATAATGAATGATTAAACTGGGAATATTTATAATATTGACTGCTTAAGAAAGAGACAAATATATTCCGAGCAATTTATTTGTGCTGTTGTTACTTCTAAAATACAATATTACGGGTCTTTATTTATTAATTGAACTTTATTTCATAATCAAGGATCTCTTTTATAATTATATGTTACTCATATTCAAGGTTATGTTGTTATATAAAATTGCATAATATTGTATTGTGATTAGAAAAGCTAGTATTTCTAGTAGAAAATAATATTCAGAACTTGCAAGTTATCCATTTATAAGTAATATTATAAACACAAAACTTTTAAATTTAAAAATATAAATATACTTTATTTGGTGGATAAGCACATAATTAAGAATTGATATTTGTAATAAGTATATATTATATTTATTTTTGCTTTAGGTTTCTAAGTAGAAAATAGACTGCGATACGATAAATAGTATTGCCTTAAAGAATGGATAACACTACTACTACTATTAGTACTAACACTCGTTGGTGCTCCGCGCCAGGTTGTATGGTGAATATAAAAATAATGAGACGACATTTCTTTCGATTTCCGAAAGAAAGAAAAAGGTATGTATATATATCTGGTTGAAACCAGATATCAACTCTAACGTTGATACATTTATAAATTTGAAAATTGTTCTATTTTATATATTCTTCAAAGATTTACTTTGTGCTTGTACATGAAATATGTATGTCCTCAAATTTATATTCTATATTTCATACAACATGTTATATTCTCAGATTTATATTCGAGATTGTGTAATTTTAGATGGCTAGAATGGATTAAAGCATGCAATAGAATGGACTTAGTGACAATAGGCCCGGAATATGCTAATCGATACTATCGGTTATGCCATTTACATTTTCGAGTAGAAATGTTTCGAAATATAGAAGGGAGAATTTATCTCAGTAAAGAAGCTGTGCCATCAATATTTTTGAAGCCATTACAGACAGGAAAGTAAGTAAGATTTATAGATATATTTCGCTCAGTTACGGTCTACTTTTATATATTATTACTTATATATTACTATTTATATATTATTACAATATTGTTACAGAAATGGTTTCCAAACGAGATTATCAGATTTTAAAATCATATTTAATTATATTTAAAAAGAATTAAAAGTACAACTCTTTTTTCTGTCTTTTTATAGCAATTCATCTTCGACCTTGTTTCAACCAATTTCCTTCGTAACTATATTTCTGAAGCCAGAGAGCAGAAATAAGTAAGTTTGCAAGTATTACTTGAATTTTCTTGCTGACTTTTCACTCATGGAACAGAATAATTATTTATTAAATAATGTAATTCTTTTTCAGAAACTCATCTACAGATTTATCACAATCTGAAGTGTCTCAAACGCATCCTATGAAACCCGACGAAAGGTCAGCTTCTACTTTTCTACAAGAATAGCATAATACAATCTATTATAGCATAATATGAACTATTATGTAGCATAATATAAACTATTTAAATAATTTATATATTTGCATATTATACAATTATATATATATCATCTATAATAGACATGATAAATACTTCCACAAGATGATTATCATTATTTTACTTATTATGTTTATTAAAGAAATATAATTTCTTAATATAGGGATACGGCTATAATTTCATCGGTTCAAGCACTTTTCCCGAGAGCATCTATAAAGCACGCATACGACGATAGGTAACTTTTGCGTCAATATCGATATTGTTTCTGATTGATAAATTCTTCAATTCTGTGTGTTATAAGTGTTAAATAATATATTTAATTTTTGTCAGAAACATGCCGTCAGCTCAGACATCGTTGCTAGAAGTAAAGCCTGAAAATGATAACGGGTGAGTGATATAATAGTTGCTTTCCATTTACACTCAAGTGATCTGAGTCACTCAGTTATGTGAGTATTTTATACTCAGGTAAAATATGTCATTTTGTATTTACCTGCTTATTTTGGTGACAAAGCTATCGCATAATAATACAGGTCCATAGCCTCACTTTTAATGTGAGTTTATTAGATTCATTAAAGCACATGGTCTCGATTGTGGATAAAAACTTAGTTCAGAATCTCACTTGCCAGCATGCAAAAAGAACGTGCATTTAACTGAGTTATGACGTCACAAGTGAGAATTATCTGAGTTTTGATGTAAATGGAAAGCAACTAATAAATGCAACTCGTTCATTTTTATATAAATATTTATGAAAATATTTTATTTATTCCTGTTTTACGTTTTATTAGAATTTAATGTAAATGGAGTTATTCTCTAAGCACTTATTTACGATATGTCAAGAAAAATGAAAGCACTAAAAATGCATTTTATTAACAGGAGACATTGTATTTCTGGGACAGAAATGCAATTTATCAAGGAAATATATACAGATACGGAAACAGCATCAACATCGTCACGAATATCCCCGGGGGAAGGATGCAGTAATACGTAAGTTGCGATTTTAAAAGATCAACTTACATAGCGTCACTTATAGTTAGTCAACAGAAAAATATTTCTTTTTTTTTTAACAGAGATATCATCGATTTAACATCTATGGACTCTTCAGACCCGTTAAGTTTAGAGCCAGACATACCAACAATGTCGTCGAAAGCACTATCGGTTTGTGCAACGCCACAAAATAACGACAGGTGAATATCTGAGAATTAATACTATGATGTAGTAGAGATGCTGTAAGTTTTGCGAAAGTTTATTTCAATAATTAACGTTAAATTGTCATAGCAAAATGTACAAAAATGCCAATTTAATAGTGAAATAAGAATACTAAAGAGAAACTTTGCTAAATATTCTAGAACATCAAAAAGAAGACATTGGACTATCTCAACACAGACGCCAGAAGCGTGGCTATACATCGACTCTTTTCTTCAAGGGAAGAAACAAGTGGAAAAAACCGAGATTGACGACGATAATCCAGTTGCAAAGCGGAGAAAAACGTTCGACGGGGAAAACGAAGATTGTCACATGAACGTAGATCAATTTAAAGCGGCGTGTGCAGACTTGCTACCGTACAGTTCTACCCTCTTAGTTTCGGCGTGCATCAACGCTTGCAAGAAGCCTAAGACCAGAAAGAGTTTTGAGGATAAGCAATTCGCGCTCAAGTTATTTTTCATGGCATCGGAGGCGTACAGATTTTACCGGCCATTATGCTCGCTGCCCACTGTGCGTCAGCTATGGAGACACGTACGTAATTGGGATATGCCGCCTGGCTTGAACGACAACGTGCTTAACGCGTTGCGTTTGAAGATGAAGTCACTGCCAGCGACTGAGAGACATTGCTCCCTGTGCGTGAACGAAATGCGACTGAGGCCACATCTCTTTTACAATCTGACGCGCGACAGAATCGTCGGTTTCCACGACACCGGTACGGAAAAGCGACGCACGCTAGCGAGGAAGGTCTTAGTGATAATGGCATGTAGTTTGATTGGCGACTGGGAACAGCCCATCGCCTATTACTTCCACGGCGGCACGTGTCGCGTCGATATCTTGAAGAATCTGATATTCCAAGCAATAATTAGATTGAAGAACGTCGGTGCAACCGTGCACGCTTTGACTACCAATACATCACCGACGTTTCTGCGACTATCGCAGCTATTAGGAATCTCCGCGGAACGCCCGTCATTCCTGGTGAACGACGAAAGAGTATTTTACGTTTTCGATGTTACACGGTTGATAAGAGTGACGAGAAATGTGTTCAGGAGTCACGAGCTCCGCTTCCGTGAGAAGAGGGCCTCGTGGACGGATATCGAACTCTTTTTCAGACGCGACAGCCAGATGCGACTGCCGCTGGTTCCTAAATTATCCGTGGGCCATCTCGAGCCCGATGGATGTCAAAAGATAGAAACCAAGTATGCCGTTCAAGTATTCAGCAGCAGTATAGCTGCAGGTCTTAGCGCGCACATCGCATCCGGCGAGTTACCGCTGGAAACGATCGGAACGATGGAGTTTGTACACAATTTCGATCAATTGTTCGACATCCTCAACTCCGCATCAACTAATAAGTCGAATACTAAGAATTTTGGACAAGCTTTCACAGGTAGCATGCACGAGATGAGCTTCTTGCAGCAGGCACTTGATTTTTTGAAGTCAATCAAGGTAGTGGACAGGAACGGCGCGTGCATCAAGTCGATCAAGTGCTTCGATCATTGGGAGATCACGATCAACGCGATTATTCAATTGTGGGGCGTGATGAAGGAGCACCAGCTCCCTTCCCTCTGCACGAGAAGACTGAATCAGGAGAGCATCGAGCGTGTTTTTCGTTCCATTAGACGGCAAAGCGGAAATCGCGTCAGACCCACGCCTATCTTGTTTACTCGTGCATTCAAGAATCTCGTCAGCAAACACTTCCTCGAGCATTCAAGCGGGGGCGATTCCACCATGAACGGGCGAAAGATGCTTAAGCGACTGGCGTCGATGTCATCCCCGCCGGTGCCCTCCCTAACTGATGAGGTTCCACCTAACGTTCAAGTAGTTTTGAGCGTCGCGGCGACGAATTATCGCGACATCGATTTACGGCTGCCCGAGAGAAACGCGTTCAAGCGCGTGTGCGAGTTTCTGCTCAACGAATGTTTGCGAGCGCATGTTAATTGCGACGTGTGCGTCGCCTATGCCGCTAAGGAGAGCGGCTCGTCCACCAGAGACGCATCGAATTCCTTTAATCTCTACGTTTCCAACCTGGAAGACACGTTCATGCACAATTTCGAGAAACTCTCCATTGAAGAAAACCTCGGCGCGCAGATGCTGCAGCTCGCGGAGCAAGTCGAGTACAAACCGCCCTGTCCGGACTTCCCAGTCGCTCTTCTCGTCAAACTGTTTCTACGTATGCGAATATATTTCACGTTGACGCGACATAACAAGATCTGCAAAGAACCACGCAGCTCTTTTAATGTGATACAGTTATGAGCGGTTCATTTTTATTTCGTTATTTGCGTTCATTTTTTGTATTGGTTATCATTTTATTAATTAGTATTGCTTTTTTTAAATACATGATAAATACTCTGTAGTATTTATCTTGTATAGCGCTTAAAAGCTAGAATTTAATGCGGTATTTCCGCTAAGTAATTGCACGAGTTTCACGAGTTTTGTCTTGGTTTTAATATTTGAAGAAAAGCGTTTCGTGTTAAGCAATTAAATTCATGTTGAATATAAATCTTCATTGAGATTAAGTCACCGGGTGTAATTGACCTACGTGTTTTTAACTGTAATTTTACGATAGTCTTTTAACATTTTTTATTTGATTAATTATTTATAATTATGCTGTTGCTATGTTTAATCAAATACGTTTTATTCGCGTATTATTGAATACATATTCGACAAGTTATTTAAAGTGCTTAATGCGAAATTAAAATTTTAAGTTGTTATTAATTATTCGCTGTTTCTTTAGTTTGTTCCTTTGTGAGAAAAGATTCTTTGATGAAAGGATACGATATTATTAAACTTTAAGTTTTATTTTAAATATGCACGAAACTTTTGGCCCAATATCAAGGGTTTATGATAAAATTGTAACTTAGCAATGTTTAACAAAGTGCATTATAAGCTTCGTTACAAACAAAAAAGTATATTTACTTTAGTACATCTTCCGTTTGGTTTTTTTTCTGTATAACAAGATCAATTATTCTTGTAACCATTTCTTTGCAACAATAGTAAAAAAGATGAAAATGAAATCAAGCTTGAAACAATTCTTACAATTGGTTTTAAATAATCTGCTTCAATAAATTGAATTTTATATATATTTTTTATATTCTTTATTTCGTTTATTCGTCACTAATAAAAATACATAAATTTTTTTTTCATCACAAAATTATACATGTAACGTATTCATATCTTTTTTTTTCGATCAGCTGATGATGTTGGTATGACGACCAAATAGCGTGGTATATGTGGTGACCTTTTTTCGTCATAGAAGAATTAAGGGTTAAATGCCTCACTCTGTATATACATATATACATATATATAAGAAACGTTGGACGTTACAAGTAGGTCAAGCTATGACGCGCAACGTCAATCGATATAATCTAAATACGATGAGTATACTCGCGCGAGGGGTGAAGTAATGCCACGGAATAAACGCGTTTTGCTAAATACGGAAGCAGATCGGATCGTTGCGTTTGCCAGTGGTACCCATATCGGACGCGAATCATCATTAATATTGCGTAAATTGCGTTAATGTCAAAACCGAATTTTCATGCGTGCGTGCTACCGTAGAATAACACGAATTCCAATATTCTAAGAGTTCAAGAGAACTCTGTGCTTGCAACTTTTCTCTTTCTCCCATTCTTTGACGTTCTAACTCATATCCTTTTATTTCGTTTCGAGTACGGGAAATGTAGGAAAAAGGTAAACCCGTAGATACAAAAGTTAAGAGAATGGGACGTTCAGGATGCGATAAGGATAAGATAAAAATATGCGAATATATAATTTTTTCATAATGTGCTGCAGATTAGCAAAAGTCGCAAAAAAAGAAAAAGATTGAATGAATCTCTTCGAAGCTCAAACAATCGACTCCATTTTTATAAATTTTTAAATAAAATTCAAAATAAATCTTAAATTACAAAAAGATATTAATAAAAATTTTTAAATACATGTTTAAACCGTGGCGCATGATCAACTCGTAACTTTAGAGAAGTTTGGCTTTCAGGAAGCTCGACTAATACAGAAGCGGACAGGAGGCTTTCCGCTGGACTCCGCCTCCAGCAACGCGCGGCCTTCCCGCGGATTTAATTACAATGTATCTTTGTACGCGCGACTAGGATTGCAGTTATTGAGAAACGCAGGCTGTTGAGAAACTCTGCGCCGAGGCAGGTGAGGAAATCGATCCGATACTCCTCGGTACACGTGATCCGCGTGCGCGCGCCCGCGCGGACGCGGACGCGCGTACTCGCGCCGGACTCCGGCGACGGCGGCAACGGCGGCGGCGGAGGGTTACCTAGGACACCGTGTGCATACGAGGAGGGCCGCGGTCGCGGGCAGAACACTTCCGGCGCACAGTCGTGTCCTCGGTGACGGCGTCGACATCGAAGGGCCATGCACGTCGCGACGTTCGACCCGAGAGTGCCGTGCGAGAGTTCCCGCGAGTGCACGAGAAGCCGATCATCCGCAGCCGGGGACGCAGACGGGTCGAGGATGTGAGCCGCGTGAGCGCCGACTCGAGGACTCGTCGAGGAGGAGCGCGGAACGTCGTGAGATGTGCGTCGTGAGACATTTTTCTTTTCGTTTCCGACGTGGCAAACCGCCTCGCACTGAAGTAGAGACCCTGGCTGTCCCTTATAGAAATTTAATACTGTAAGTGATTTTTTGGCTAGTGATTAATCATTTAAAAGCACTATTAAAAGTGCTTTTAATAGTGCTTTTAAGTGATTAATTACTAGCCATAAATCACTTACAGTATTAAATTTCTATAAGGGACGTGTTCCTTTATTCACTGCCAGTACTTAAAATCTATAGTTACGTGACGCAAACTATATATTTTCAGCACTGCCAGTAAAAAATAAACACCGGGGCCTATGATAAGAGACTGATCATTTATTATAGGGTCCCTACACTGAAGGAGGGCTACTGAACGCCCTCTCCGACTTGCCACGCGAAAGATGCTCCCAAGATACCACGATGTCCAAAATCGGGACGTATAAGGCGTTTTAAAGACGTCATTGAGAGGCCTTTTAGTCATAATATCATAAGACGTTAAGAATGTCTTAAAGATGTTTTAAAAATGTCTTTAAGCCGTCTCATGTCCCGATTTTGAACACGCGTGCTGCCTGGGAGATGCTTCGAGTTTTAAAGGATCAATGGCTCGAACGAGAAAATAACGAGAGGAATCTTTCGTTATTTATAAATTGAGAATGAAATCCAGTCGGGAAACGCTGAAGTGAATTCGACGCGGTCGCGAGAGTATCAAGATCGATAAGCCGGAGGGAAATGGGGGAGGAAAGCTCTCGACGGGGGAGAGTACGTGTCGCGTTTCGGATCTCGGGGTTTCTAACGCGCGCGGCCCTCGCGCGAGATGAATCACCGACGCGCCCTTACATTTCGCCCAGACGCTCGACGGAGCGCGCGCGTTTGTCTCGACGCGAAAATAAAATTATTTTGTCCGCGCGCGCGTGAGGAAGAGAGAGAGAGAGAGAACCTCGAGAGCGGCTTTCTCTCGGTCGTGTGCATCGGTAATGGCGCCGCGAGACCTTGCCGCAGCCTTGCGTTTTCGCCCCGAGGCTGAGAACGCTATTTAAATACACACGTACGCGCCGCGTCGCGCAGGTGTAGGGGGGGGGGGAACTACGCTCGTAACTCCTCTCCCTTTCTCTCTCTCTCTCCGCGGTCGTCGATAATCCCTTCCCGCGGAGCATATCGAGCGCCGCTATTACCGGAACAATATCGCGTTCAAGGCGCGTGCTCGAGGTTCAAAAACCGATTCCGTTTTCTTTCCCATGTGTCTCACAGATCGAACCGCCAGAACGAGAAATTCTGGATCGCCTTGGTGCCCCCCGAGTTCCTGTTCCGTCTTCCTCAAGGCTCCGCCGTCGGAGTCAACGTTCTTCCCTTGCCTGTCTCTTATCGCTGTCTCTCCTCTATTCGCGTTTTTTTTTTCGATAACTCAAACGAGACGCGAAAGGTCACGAGAAGCAACGACTGTACGGGTAGGAATAAACTAGCTCTTTTGCATTTGTTTATTCTCGATTCTTCAAGGTTTCTGGACCTTACATTGTACTCACATATTCGGAAAGGTCAAAGGGCTAAATTTCATGGAATACGTATGATCAAGTTCCATTTCTACGAATGCAGTCAATTTTAATTTCGGCTTAAGTTACTTTTTATTTTTTTATAATTCTTAGATCTAGAAAAAGATAATTAAAGTTAATCTACATCATAGAAATGGACACACAAGTGCGGTCCATTGACCGAGCGAGAAAACAGCGTGCATCTCCAATCTCGTTTCATTTGTCCGAAGCCTGAAATTGGACGGACGCTGTTTTTTCGCGGTTTTCCTCCGCGAGCCGGTCATTTCTTGCTCGATACAGGCCTGCACCGTATTTGCTTGTTCTAACGGGTGTGTTTTTGCAGGTCAGCGTGAGCGATCTCGGCAGGGGCCACCTGAGAAAGCGTTAGCTTCGAAACCCGCGTCGTCACCCCCGTGACTCGGCGGGCCGGCATGATCCTGCATCGTCCTCCGGACTGAGCTTCCTGGTACGTGAGTCAGGATCGCCGGAACCGCCGGGCAGCCGCCCGGTGGCCTCGTGGCGAGGATGAGCGCCAAGATATCGGCGGCCGGCCGCGACGGCGCGGCACAGTCAACGGCGAGCCATCGCGCCGCGAGATCGTCGCCCGTCAAGAGACCGCTGTCGCCGGGTAAGTGACAACGACACGCTGACAATGACAGGCGTCGTGCTCGCCCATACATCTTCACCGTGGACCCCGTAAAATTAGATTTGCGGGAAGGTGTACGCGTATACGTCATAAATCTGACGCTCCTGAAAACTGACCTGAGTTAATTAAGCGAAGGATTTGTCTGATAAAAGTACATATGTTTCTTTTTTAACAAAAGATTCGGATTTTAACGTGCTGTTTTGTTAATGAAGTTTTTGTGACATCCCGTGAATAGAATTCGCGCAGATGAGACTTTTTCATGACGTTTGGATTGGTGATTGTTTGATTTTTATAATGTGAAGAGTTATGGGGAGTACGCTGTTTATAAAACATAAGATTTAATAATAAATAGCTTTAAAATTACAAAATAACCCGCTTTTAAGCTTTGTGTCTTCGGAGAAGTATAAGCTTATTAATTTTATTTATAACATGTTCTTATGTGTATGTGTGTGTGTGTAAAATTTTTAAACATTTTTAACATAAATTTAAACGAAAAATACCTTAGGCAATAAATTAAATATTTTTTACACTTACAAATAATACTTTGTTTATTGATATCGGTACGTTATAATAAAAAGATTACTGCCTCGTTTCCTTTGTAACTTAAGTTATAATTACTTTCTATTATTAATTATTTTAAACCAGTAATAGATTACCTATTAAAGTCCATAACTTTGCACAGCTTTATAATAAACACTAACAAAGCTCAAAGGGTTAAAGTTTTGTAGTTGCATTTATTATTTACATACAAAAATCCACATAAAAGCTTTTCACGACATCTAATTGAAATTAATGAGAATTTTACATTAAAATAAATTTCTTTATTATTCGAAATTAAAGACTGATTCCATAGATTTTGATTTCTTTTTTTTTGTAAGAAAGATTAAACAGGTGGAAATCATATCGAGAAACAGTAAGAGATAAGATTATATTCTATTTAGTTTTTTATCATTATTTTTAATGATTAGCCTTTAAAAAGTTATTCTTTAGCCAACGCTAGCAATTATTTTTTCATAAAGAAAGGCTCCATAAAAGAATGAGGCCAAGGTATTTCGCAAGTATTGGTTTTTTCTCTGCAATTGATTGTCAATCGTATGACTCATTGTCAGAGCTGCAATCTTGGGTCACTGATGAGTTTTGTATCGACAGTTTGACATTTACCAGCTATATATATATACATATATATCTGTAAAAAATCCATGATTCCAAGTACGAAAAATAAAAATCACACGATGGAAAAAGAACGAAATCGAAATAAAATAAAGAATAAAATTGAAATTAATGCAGCACTAATGCACTGCATTAATTACATGTTTAAAACAATAATTTAATAACTTTAATAACGTCTCTATTTAAAAAAAAAATGTAATTTTTATACATAACTTCTTGAAGACTGAAATTTCCTTAGATTCTTTTATATAGTTATGCAGCATGAAAAAGTTTTTTTTTTAATTAGATATCAACAATCTGTCTATAGAAAACATTACGTCTCCAAGTTACAACGTCTAACAACAGTCTTGATTAAAACTTTCTCGCGAGAGTTTTCTTGAAATTCAGATATTAATAACGGTTTGTTTTAAAAAGATATCTGGGTAGTAGACGATGATGTGTTCATTTATATTTAGAGAATGTGCATTCGGCGCATTCGTTTGCTCACGTGATAATATATAGATATCGTTGTGCAAGAATATCAACATTGATTATTAAAAAAAAGTGCTGTCACTGCTAATTGTAAGCAGTGTCGCATAAAATTTTGCAATCCGCATACTGGAGCAATGACACACACAGACACGATGACACCCGGTATGATGACGCACCGTCGTCCACGTCAGGAGATTGCACGCAGTCAGTCAACTCAAACAAAGGATGCATGTATATACCTGCCTTCACAATTTTTTTTTATTCCCCAGAGGCCACTGGCATTACAGAGAGATCGCCGAAGCGTGCAGCCATTTCGGAGCTGAAACCGTCCTCGAACGGAACTTCCGGCCGATCGTTACCTGAAGAAGTCAGTGAGATGCCAGTCCTAACAAGAGTTTGTTCTCCTGCGACATTGCCGAGGCTCAAGAGATTCCGATTTCGACCCATCGATGGTGAGTCTTCTTATCAATTAAAATCTACGCTGATTTAGTAACTTATCATTCTCGATTTTTTCAATGCCTTCTGCGTTTAACCGAATATTCAAAACTCGAAGAATTTCAAGTTGACTTTTTCTGAATCTTTAAATCTTTAGATATATGCTAATATCAATGTATTCTTCGGATTCAATCTTTAAATATTTTATTGTTTTAATTCATCTAAACCTTTGAATCCTTGAAATTTCGCCCGTGTGTGCATCTATGTGTGTAGAGTATCTACTTGTGTTTTTAGATCTTTGCATTTTCAAATCTTCGAGTTTTCTGAAAAATAACAAAAGCTCAAAATCTGTTAATATTTAATAATTTAATTTAATTTCTTAAAAATATTAGAAGCTTAAAATATTAAATTTAATATTTTTATCGAAAGATATAAAATTATTTCGTTCAAAGCAACAGATTCATTGCGTGATAAATCAGTTATGGCTATTATTGAATCATGATTTTCCTTGAAGAATGACTTGTATTTTCTGAAAAAAAATTTGATAACATTCTTAAAGATTACATATCATAAGACATTATCAAATCTTCTCCAAATAAAAAATTTTATAAAAGTTTTATTTAATTTCTTGTATAAAAACTTTTCGTCACCATACTGCTGAAAAAATTGGAAAGGTTACAAAGTTTGCCACACTTTTTTTTTGAATTATTACAGTTAAAATTTCATCGAATCTTTTCCATTTGAGAGAGCTTCATTATTGCATTGAAAATTATTATATTTTAATTAGACTACTCTGCAAATATGTAAATACATGCACACATATGCACTCAAATAATTGCTAATAAATTTAAAAAAAAAATAAGACCGTTTGTTAACTATCAGTTTATCGATTATAGCTATCGATTATAGTAATTTACACATCAACCGCGCGACATAAAAATTTGGCTCATTTGGTACAAAACTAAATTAAATAATTTAATGAAAGATCGAGAAAAAAGGACTCTCGGGAATCGTATATCACTTCGACGCTATCGGACTATCGGTAATTGCGTGACACACAATATAGCGAGTATTATCTTATACATCGTACTTGAACGAATCGTATTTTATCAGGCTGATTTCGTGACATCTACCGATATAGTATGTACAAAGGCGCCTTATCAGCAGCGGCAGCGGGTGTTACGTATGTTACTATAAAGCTGCCGTATCCAAGCTCGTGTAAATCGCCATTATTCTCGGCAAACAATTAACCCTCGATGCGATACACACACACACACTCGACTTGCGAAAAGTCGAAAAATCAGTTTAACTTTTACATTCGCCGGCATACTCGTCGTTTAATTTAAATGAACAATCAACGCATTGAAACGATTGATCTTTCGCTCGAGTTAACGAGAGCATCGTATCTCGACATAGTATAGGTTTGTAAGATACGTCGCCGCGGAGAACCGATTGTGAGAAAATTAGGGAAAAAATGAAGAGTTATACTTTTATAAAAAAAAAAAAAAGCTAGAAGTCATAAAATATATATATCTCGAATGTTTTATCTGTTTTTATTGTTTTATGTCATACAGAATATGGTACATGTGGATTTAATGATAAGATTTGTATAAGCAAGTCTGCTTTATCGGGCTACAATAGTTTCATTGAAGAAAAACCCGAGCCGTTCTCCGAGGCAGGGATTCGCTTGTTTTTTTTTTCGCCTCTGACGTCATGAGTTGAGATAACCGATGATATGACCATCGGGGCGATTCCTAATTAGCGTTATTCATCGCCGAATATACGCCGCTTTTTTTTGGAATCGTGAGTCTTCGAATATCAGGGACGGAATTGTCCGGACTTCATATCAGTTTATATCTTTGAAAGTCTTTCTTGTCTGTAGATCTTTGGATCTACCGCGGACGTTATTTTCAAGCCGCGAGAGCACGTTCGCAGTTACCGAGACTGTTTACGTGCACGTCGTCAATGTCATCGTTCTCGCCTAACAATTTGTCAAGAGATAAACGGTAAAAGATATACGCGCCGAGATTTGCGCAAATAGTATAATCGAAAATCCCCTCCTCCCTGCACGTCTGCAGCGGAAGCGCACAATCGTTTAGATGTACGTGAAAGAATAGTAGGAGAAGCAGAGAATCACCCGCCTGCGGCATCGGTGGGTGCATCGATCGATCAAGACGGTTGTACAAGTGATAAACTGGAACCTTCCGCGTATGAGGACATTGTGTGCGAGTACACATGTTTATCGCTCGTTCGACCCGACTGATGCCCGTGTGTATGATGTCAGACTCTATCTTTGGTACACGGAGTAGATGACCACGCGTGAACACATACAGCGAAAGTGCTCGCGAAGAAGTGTGCGCGAAACTTCCTGAGGAGGGATTGTTGAACTCCCCTAGATCTCTCTGAAATCTTGAATTTCTTAGGCCCTCGAGTCCCTGCATCCATCGCCAAATTCTTGAATTTCCGGATTTTTCTTTCACTTTTCGAGTTTTCAAATTTTAAGGTCGTTAAAATCTTGCATTTTTAAAAAGCTGAAAACTTTTTACATTTAAGACTTTGGAACTCTCCTCATACTTTCTGAGATTTGAACGTTTTGGGTGATTGTGCAATTTTTAATCATTGAATTCTTCAGGCTGCGTCACTCAAAATGATGAAACATCGTATTTCCATATTTTTTGAAATTCAGGCGTCAATACCTCGCGATTTGTGGATCTTTCAGATGACTGTGTGAATTTTTTAATTGTGACGTGACGTCAAATTTTCGAGTTGTTGTGAAAAGACGAGAGGACGTAAATAATGCGATATAAAAATTGCGTCAGGAACTAATAAAAGCGATTTCGTCGTTTGTTTAGGAATAATCTTTTTTCCTAGGCAAGAGACCATTGCGTAGGCGTCGGGCGAATAGTCGATTAAGTTTTCACAAACGGTTATCATACCGAGTGCGAATACGTCAATGCCATAATAACGTTAGCAATCTTATCTCTTTTGGCCAGATTGATGGAGGGGAGCCCCTAAGAGTTCATCGCGATTAATTATGTTAAAAAGACATCCGAGACGCTCCATGTTTTCATCAGAAAAGGAGAGACGGTCGAGCGGACAGGATATATCGCGAAGATCCAGAAAAGAATTTATAAATAGTTGTTAGAAGAAATGAAATTTGCCGCGAACTCACCTGAGAAAACAACACGCATGTGTTAATCGTGCTCTTGAGCTTTTTATCAGCTCGCGCAACGTACAACATGCGAAAAAAACGTCATCTCGTGTGACAAAATTATCGCGCGTATCGAAATAAAGCGGTTGATTAACGTCAAAAAGTGCCGCACAATGTTGATTATTCGATGTACGTAGTTGACGAATAATTGATCCACATTTATCGAGCGAATCGAGAGAGACTGTGCACAGCAAATAGCTACTTCTTTACACTACTTGCAATTATTCATGTCTGTCCATAACACTTTTAGATTCTCCGTATTTAAACAGCTTTTTTTACCTTCCTATTTTACCTCGACATATTTTCTGCGTTTACTTTTTTCCGTCGAGGAGCTCGTAATTTCGGCATTTGCTATTTTCTTGCGGTAATTTTTGGCTCGTACCTGACAAAGAAAGATTGAAAATATTTGTCTGAGAGATTTTTCGAATGTCTAATTTGACACGTGTGAAACATAACCGAGGAAAATTGTGTCACAAATATTTGGGATACTTGAATTTTTATTGAATCCTGAAAAATTTTCCACGGAAATTTTTCTAGATAAAGATTTTTCAGGTCTCTACGTGTTGAATTTGCGGTACTTCTGAATCTAATTGATCCTTAGATTTATAATCCTTTCGCGTAGTACTTGACGACGACATTGAGAGCTCTCCAGCAAGCGACACAAGTCGATCGTTGTTCTATCTTTTTTTTTGGCAATGAGTAACAAAGACAAAACGACACTTGTGTCGCTTGCTGGAAAGCTCCCATTATAGATCATATCACTCGTTTGCGCAAGTTTGTGCACTGATTGTCACTGAGCAAACACAATACATAATATAAATTTTGATACGAAATTACCTGGGAAGAAAGAAATTCGCTTTAGTCACGTCTTAATGCTTGGACAACTTTTCAATCTTTCCTCATACGGAACGCTTCAAAATCTCTCAACGTCGTTTATGATCGCACACTGTTGTTCAGAGAAATATCAAAGTTAGAATTACAGGTTTTTTTCTCGTAACCAGAGGATAAAAATGTTTGATGAAATAGCGCGGAAAGCCGACGGGAGCAAAGAAATGCTGACGTGATGGAGAAACGGGTGAGACCATTTCGATATTAATATTCAAGACGCGATTAATATTATCGATCATGTGGAAGCCCCTTTACGCCTCATTGCTATAGTTCTCACGCGCGATCTTAGTGATACTATTAATATTCAAAATACCGAGACTGACATCGATCGAGCGTGCGCCAGGAACTCTTTTCTCGGTACGGCAGTGTCGGCTGTGGCGTAATGTATATATCTCGAGACACACCGGTCGTACGAACGTATACAAGTGTACACAATACGTGCGTGTGCACACACGCGAAGCGCGTGTGCTTGCGCCGTCGCCGGATGAGTCATCGAGCGCGCGTTGCGCATTGCACGCACGATGGCGCAGAACTTCCTTTTTTTTTCTTTTTTCGTTATTGCCGATAGTCAATATATTGCATACGAGTCGAAAGAGTCTGAAAATTGGAAATTCGGGCAGTTTTAGAATATCTGGGGGATCCTTTTACTCGCGGAACATACGACGCGTTTCCGAGAAGTTTGACATCCGAAAATTTTCAAATATTTACGGATGCAAGGATATTAGACGCGAAAATCTAAATCGATCGTGAAATATGTCCATGTGAAAATCAAACTAAAAATTAACGGTGAAATTAAATTTAAACATAAATGAAATGTAGAAATATAACAAAAATAAATATAATAGATCGCTTTTTTCAATCGTTTCTAGCTGAGATCTTAACATCGAAAATTAAATTTAAATTCAAAATTCATATGAAGATTCTTTTAAAATAAAAATTAAATTTGAAAGTAAGAATAGAAAGACGATTTAAATTGAGATAAAAGTTGAAACTCCAGTAAAAATTAAATTTTGTATTTTATATTCTTTACAAATACATTATTTAGTCATCAAATAATTCCGAAATTTTTGGGACACTTAATCATAATTTGATATTTGACATATGATTCATAAGTTATTGTGAATTTTATTGAAGAAATTGATGGAAGATTTATCTGAAAACTTTGTAGAATTTATTTATATTCGCGGATACATGAGGGTATTCAACTTATAATGGCAAAACTCTGTCAAGACTCTATCAAGACAGGCATTTTCCATCAGAAGTTCTTAAAAAAGTTCCTTCCCTGAAGGAAGATGTAAAACCCAGACTGTGCCATTTCTATGCGCTCATATTGCCAAAAGAGAAAATAAGAAGGGAGAGCGAGTATATAAGATGCTGAGTGTTTAGCATCATATTTTACAATAATCACATCTAGGTTTTTTTTATAAGTAAATTGCTTTCAGCAAAATAACAGTTGTATTTCTTCTGTGAATTTTACGCTCGAATCTTTTTTTTTGTTGCGGAAAAATAAAGTTTTAGTTTTATCTCAATTTGAATTGGCTTTCTATTCCGTCTTTAATTTCAAATTTAATTCTTATTTTAAAAGAATCTTCATATAAATTTTGAATTTAATTTTGGTTTTTGGATTTTGGTTTAGATCTCAACTAGAAACAATCAAAAAAGTGATCTGTTGTAATTTCTATTTTTATATTTCTACATTTTATTTATATTTAAATTTAATTTTATCGAGAGTCTGCTTCCTCTCTCCTTCCGCTCGCGGAAATTTCAAAACAGACACAGCGCCTCTGCAGCCAACGAAAGGACCACGCGAATCTGCGAATCTCCAGATTCAGATAGAACTGCATTTCACATTTTTCTTACAAAATACCACAGTGTTTGCAATACTCTTTTTTTCTTCTCCGACAAAAAAACTAGCGCGCTAAAGGTTTAAACCGTGCGTCGCGACGTTAGGCTCGGTATGAGGGGTTAAATTACGCTCCTGCGCAGAGCTCCGGCGGTGCCCCCGTAGGACCCCCGTCCTCCGCCGCGCCGGGCAGCGTTCTCCACTCTCCTCGAACGTTCTCCGCTCTCCTCGTCGCCGGCGGACCTCGTCGTCGTCGCCGTCGTCGCCGCGCGTACCGCGTACCGCGCCGCGCTTTAGCCAGGCCAGGCCTGGCCTCTCCTCCTCAGTCTTCGCTCGCCGGCCGTTGGCAGGGGATTCCGCATCGATCGCGCTCCCGCGGCTGTAGATCTCCCGTGTGCCGTACACCTCGCCCGTTCCCCCAGGGACCATGCTGGCCCGACGTGAGCCTCGCGGGGCCCCCCGGGTCCGCGCGATCGCGCTCTCTTGAGAGCCCGTGACGTCATCCCGACAAGATCCGTCGCTCCCCACGTTCCTCCCTTCCTTATCCTCCCTCTTCCTCCTCTCCCGGTTCCTTGATCCCCACGATAAGATCGCGTACTCGCGGACGGTATCGCGTCGGGAGTGCGTAACCGGGGATTTCTCTCTTTCTCTCTCTCTCTTTCGGATGTAATATTCCACGGGCTCCTCCGTTTCCCGAGCGTGTAGGAACGTAAAACTGGGCCACTCGGATCGCTGTCGCTGGATTTCTATTAGCCATCGGACCCGGACCTCACGGTTTCTGGATATGTAGATGCAAGGTGTGTAATCGGGATTTTTTTCGGACTCTCTTCGAGTTTTCCAGTCACCTAGCGCCTAAGTGACGTACGTTTTCCAATGGGATGCCTGGTAACTCCTCGCATTTCGCTTCCCCGGATTTGTACATCGAGGATTCTGCAATTAAAACGCGCTTGTATCTCTCTCGATCTGTCGTGCCTTGGATGCGTGAGTCGAGAATTAAAACACTTGGGATGCCACGATCGTTAGATTACTCTACTTCTACGTAGGCGTTTTAATTGAGCTGTATCTTCGGACACTTTCCACGAGTCTCTGTAAACAGTTGCTCGAAATCGTATAACATAGATGCTCTTTTTGATACGAAATTCCAAAAGTGAAAAAGGGAAACTGGCTTTTTTTCGATCCTTAAGCTTTTAGATCTTCGGATCTTGAACTTTTTTGATAGAACTTGCAATTTATTTTTACACAAATGAGTATAATTTTTCCAAATTTTTAAATTCTGTTCTATGGAAATTGTTTAAAAGATTTTAGTTTTTTTTGTGTAAATTTAATTGCAACCATTATCTGATTAAACTAGATTATTTAAAATGCTGGAAAATGCTAGGTAATATAAAATTATATTTTACGCGAGTGTATTCTTAATCGTTTGCAAATGTTTTACCGAATGTTTTAATTAGTTGCGCCAGTTAATTGCTGCCGAATACAGATCAGGGATATAACTGTGATGTAAATGAGAAATCGAGACGCTTGGTCCACTTTTAAATCTGTGTAAATTAAAACGTTAATTAAAATCAGGATTTTTGAAGCGTATTTTTAAATCGTCGAGTCTTTTAAGTGACAAGTTCTTACATCCAGCTGGAAATTGAGATAAATATTCTTAAGAGTACCCCTTCCCCCTCAAATATTGAACTGTATATCTTGATTTTTGAATTTTCAAATCTTTATAGATTCATGTATTCTTAAACCTTTTTTAATTTATGCATTTTGAGACTCTTTATACGTGTATACATAATTTACTACAGTTACAGTCCCAAATATTTGGGCAAATACTACGATTCCGCTGAAATAATGAGATGAATATGAAAGGCTCCGGATTAATCCGGAGAAATTATCATTCTTTTCGGGTGAATGGGAGAACGCAGGACGACGTATTCCGCACGATGGCAGGTGTCGGTGCTACACCTGTCCGTAAAGCTGAATGCCCCGGTCAGGTTGCGAGTAGCGATAGTCCCAAACAAATATCCCTTTATCTTTATTTTTTAGTCAACACGACAATAAATTACTTTATTTACGTCGCAACCCGTTTCATGAATATCGCGTTAGTTCTCAATGACGGACTCTTTGAAAAATACGTGGCGGACTTTCCCTTAACGTAAGCGCGCTCATTATGCTTCGCGATTTGTTTATCGCGGATATTAAAGCTACGATTAAAACTGGTATTTTCACAAAGTACGTTTGAAGTTAACTAACAATTAAAATACCGCGATATTTATAGTTTGCTTCCGTAAAGTTTGATCTTTTAATTTTTAGGAAAATGTAAGGGAGAATTAATAGTAAATTAAAAAATGTTTTCGTTATTTTCTGTCAATAAATGACACAAATACTTTACAGACGTAATAACAAATAAAACTGCAAAATAACGAAGTTTACAAATGATAGAAATAAATAACAGAAACATATATCACGTTTTCAATATATTTTCCTCTTATTGAAATAAATTGAAAATGGAAATGTGGAATTTATTTAAATAAATTTTATTTACGAGTTTGAGGCTTTTTATTTAATCTGTAAGTTTTTCATTTATTTAAATAATGCTTTGATTAAATTTCAGTGAACATTTTTTTTACTAAAAGCATATATGAAGCAAAATATTTCTCATTTTCTCACTTTTATTATTATTGAATAATTTATATGTTGCGGAAAAATAACGTTGCAGTATTCAAAGTCTTTTTTCCTGAAAAGTTTCCATATGTTGATTTTATGCAAATTAATACATTCGCCAGTGCTTTTTCACGAGTAAACTTTCTCGGACTGTTTGATGATGATGCCTCTTTGTACAACCGTTCGCGAGAGATATCAATAGGTATTGCGAGGGTATCGGGCCCATCGCTAGTCGCGGGGTCTCACTTGCCGCTCGAAGCGTCGAATTCCACAGCGTTTACTCATACGAAAGAACGAACTCGAAGACTTCTCGGGGCCGGAGAGAAACTTCGATGGCGGAAGAGAAGTGGGAGAGTGGTCGGGCAAGAGAGAGATAGAGAGAGAGAGAGAGAGAGAGAGGAAGAGAGAGGGAAAGAGAGTAACCGATGGTTTCCCGTTTAATCGGCCGTTGATTCTAACTGAGTATCATTTGATTCGATCTAATTCTATTAAGCTTTCCAAAACTTAACGGAAAGACTCAGATTCATTGAAAAATATAAAATTGACATGAACGTAAAAATAAAAAGTAATACAAATGTATAATCTAAACGTGATCTTCATTAAATCCAAAATCCAATATCTTCGATATTTGGGTAGGTTGAGAATTCAGAAACTAGAACTCCTTTAAATTTTAATGATGCAGCAACTCCGTGCTGAATTCGCGCGGTCTTCGTTTGAGATATTTTTGATACATCGAGATGATTTCAGAAGTTGTAAAAGAAAGATGTCAAAGCAGAAATCTATAAACTACAAAGTCTAAGGAATCTAGATTTTAAGACGGAGCGACACGCGGGTAAAGTACGCGCGGCGTTATTTATAAAAACAAACAAATCGCGTGCTAGCAAATCCCGGGTGTATCACGTAATTTCTAACTTAGTACATCGTCGCTTACAACAGATCTTTCGTAACGCACATTGGTCGACATCCAACTGCCAAATTAGAATTGTAACTAAAAGAACGGGATAACGCAAGGACCCGAGAATTCGAAGGCTCCGCGATCTGAATACTTGTGATACGAGCATTGAAAAATTTGAAGTATTATTTATATATTCTCTTGCGTGGAAATTAGAAGGCTTTAATTCGAAGACGCATGGAGTTTATACTTATTTATCAATTCGATTCAATTAACATCCCTTGTATTTTTGAGTATTCGCAGTCGAGATAAGATTAGTGATTTGTAAGAAGTTACAGAAAATAGAGAAGTTGTGTGTGTGTGTGCGTAGATTTTAATCTAGAATCTGAATAATTCGGAATCCAGAGGCATTAGAAATCTTACAAAATTATTATAAATCATAAATTGTGAATACGGAAAAAGGAAACGTAGGAAGATTAAAATTATGTGAAAATAGGTATATAACGAGGAAGTAAAAATATCGTTTTATTTTTAATTTATTTTATTTTAAAACAAAAATCACACAATTTTCAGAAGTCAGTTGAAATGAAAGCTAAAGATCATTCTTCTCTCTAACCGTTTATTTTAATATTTCTTTACGAGCGTGCGAATTTTCGCCAATGTGGAAACCAATGGCAAATAACCGCAAGAAATACGCGAAATACGCGAATAAGGAATGCGCGAATGTGGAGATTCTGTCATATCAACTGACGTAAGGGAGAAAGGAATGAAAAAAAACTGCTGACGTATCCCGATCGTTGACGTTTCAGCGCCGACCGCAGGACCGTGCCATCACGACGTAAGCACCATCGACGTGAACTCCAACAACACCCACCACCACCATCACCACCATCACCACCACCATCATCACCGCGGACACAACCAGCACGACCATCGGCCTCAAGACCGAATTCCATCGTCCTCCTCGATGTCTACCTTGCTATGCTGCGAGCCAGTGTCGGCTGGCCGGCCTCGGGCCAATCTGAAGCTCGTGCTGAACCGCAGCCTGAGCGAGCCAGGACCGAGTCCCTGCGCCTTCCCAGCACCGCCGGCGGCGTCGCCGATCGCCGTTAACAATAGCAACAACAGCAACAACAATCCCACTGAGCCGCCCTCGATAGTGATCAACGAGGAGGCGAACGGCGACGACGAAGACGACGACGTCCACCGTCGTGGCTTCCACCATCTCCACTACCATCATCATCATCATCATCACCATCTCCACCATCTTCACCACCATCAGCACCTGTCAGTGACCACGAAGCGCTGCAAACTGGAGACTGTCAGCCTGCCTACCAGCCCCTGCGCCGAGAACGGCCTTCATCGCCAGCTAGTGCTAAGCAAGACCCGCGTCATCACCGCCGACGACCTCGCCCAGCGTCTCGTGCATCTCGAACGACCCTCCGCCGTTCCGCCAGTGATTCTGGATTGCAGACCGTTTATACTTTACAACGTCAATCACGTACGCGGTGCCATTAACGTCAACTGCTCGGATCGCTTCAACCGACGCAGACTACAGCTGGGGAAGGCCACTCTCGCCGATCTCGCAACCGCTCGCGAGAGCAAAGAGCTGCTCAGGAAGAGACAGTTCAAGGAAGTCATAGTGTACGACGATTGTACCGACGACCTGGAACACTTGCCCGCTCAGCACCCGTTGTTCCTGGTACTTGCTGCACTCGTGGACGACGATCGGGAGCCGGCTCTGCTAATCGGTGAGTGCTCTTCGGGTTTTTTTTTACACACCTTCGACCGGTGTGTTGCTTTATGGATCGGTAGAGATGACTGAACTTTGCTCAATCGTTTAAAAAAATAATCTCGCGATTATTTTGGCCATTGAATCCTTCCACTGGGGAAAAAAAAACTGAATATTTATAAATTATTTTATATTAACTGCGTTGCCTTATCCAAAAGCAAATTGCAAAACAAAACTGATATATACAGTCGAATTGAAAACTAGGGACTCGTAATATATCTGAAAGGTTATTATTCGTAATATATCTCATGTGGCAAATCTCTATAATTACTATCACATTTGCTGTAAATTAACTTTGCTAGGTACGATTCTCATGTTATCAAATATACTACAACTGATAATAGTAAGATAATGATATCCGAAGATATCAGATGACCTACACATATTAGCAAAACATCTTAGACAAATTTTTCAATAGACAATAGATATTGCGATATTGCGTATTATTATTTGAAGCTATACAGAACTTGAAAGTTTATACAATTCAAATCTGTTAATATGCAAGATTAAGTAGAATTAGTAAACTAACAAAGTGGAATTATGATGAACAGAATTAGCGAATTAACTCGCAAAAGGGATATTAGCGCAAATAATTAAAAAATAATCTAAAAATCCCGAGATTTATCGATTTAATGAATTTTTAATTAGCGTGAGATCTACAAATTCAAAATAAATTATCCCGGTGATTTTTACTAAAGACGAACGATTCTCGCCGATCTGTCCCTTATAATTTTTTCTTGTAACGCGGTATTTGTTTACAAAAGCGAAGCGGCCGCGAAACACGGCGTACTCTCTGTTTGTCGTCTATCCGGTCCTCTACGTGGGAGTCGAGTCTCTGGTTTTCGGAAATAACGATGATGCGAGCGCGATATTTCTGCCGGCCCGCCAATCGCGCGTCGAAACTTTTACGCCGATCATTCTCTGCCACCACATTTTTACGCTCATTATATACTATTAATTCTTCGTAGTCTCGTACTCTTTTTCACCTTTTTTTTATGATACGCTATTATCAAAATATTAATCTGTTTTCTTAAAAGCGTGTTCTGCAACTCCCGTCAATCTCTCGTTTTTATCATTAATCTTCTTCTTCTTCGTAAATCTTGCTTTATTACGGAGCCCTGTTTTAAGCTAAAATGGAGGAAGACAGATGGCCAAAAATAGTCTGTTTAAAAAAAATTCAATATTGGGAGCTTTATCGTCTTTATCTTATTTCTCCTTGCGTGAACATTTCTTCCCAGTCTGATATTTACTGAAGAAAAATAATAGTGATTTAACGTCGCTTTACTTTAATGCTGCTTTCTCTTTTTCTTTATTTCTCTTTTTAACCACCTCATATTTCCGCTTCACTTCTTTCTCGTCAGCGTAAACAGTGCTGGCATAATTTTATTTTAGATACGCCGCGCGCGTCTCTCTGACGTAAAAACTGTTCGCGAGAATTTAAGAATGACGTGTTTTAAAGAAAGAGCTTTTTTTCGCATAATTTAAAAATCTGACCACTTTGTTAGATGCAAAATAGTAAATACTAGATTTAAACGGCACATATATTCGTTGAAAAGCGAAAGCGAAGGAAATGTTGTTCCTCGATCTGTACAGAAGATTTCAATCGGCTTAATTAATTATTATTAATTAAAATCGCTTTGTCGCGCGATTCAACATTCAGAATCGAGAGGATAACGATATAAATATAGCTTTGATCCATGCACGATAGAATCGTAGATCTGAATGTTACGCTGCGCGAATGTGAAATTAGGAAGATTGGGGAGGTGAATCATGTGCCCGTTAATTTTCCACGTGAATGTCGCGAGATAATGGGGGTTGGGAGAGGGCTTCGGGGGGTTTCGGAGGGCTCGAGGAAGAGAACGCGGACGGAGAGATCCGCTCGAGCGGATCGCGCGGCTGCGGCTGCGACGACGACGACGACGACGACGACGGCATCGACATCGTGCTCGCATCGTCGCGGTCGGCGCGTATACGAAGGCGAAAGGTGGGGATCTATTCATAGGAGTGACTCACGTCGGAGATGACGCCGCGAATAGTCGGACAGATTTTGCGCGCCGCGATCTGCGCTTTCGCCGTGTTTTCGCGATGCCGCGCAGCAAGGGGAGATGAATTATAGCGGAGCATTACGGGAGATTTGTCCAGAGTTTGCACGCTAATCGTGCCGAATTGAATATTAAGCCCACATTCGCGCACTAAAAGTCGCTAAATATGGCCACGTGATTTTCACCGAGGTCTGGCGTTACGTCGTCGCAGGCCTCGCGATAACGGTATCGTAAACGCTCCGCGGCGATAAAATTTTCGAAGTCGAAGGAAATAAATAATACAGCGTGTCACGTATCACATATAAAAATCTAACGATACAACAACATTAGGCTATATGGTCTCCATATTTTTATATCTCTCTTATTTAATTCTCATGTCCTAAAGTAAAATCGCAGAATCGTAAATTTTTTTAAGTATAATTTCTCGTTACAAATGTAATTTATATTATAAAAATATGTTATTAAAAAAAATTATCGAATCGATCAAAAGGCACAATAGCAATACAATTCGAGAGGGGCAGGGGGAAAGGAAAAAGAGAGAAAGAAATAATAATAATATTAATATGTATAATAAAAGTAAACAATTTAATTTTTTTTTACTACTCTCAGGCATTTCTTCTTTTCGTTATTCAGCAATGAGCGCGCGGACGTCACTCTTGACACATCGTGTCTGGTTATTACATAATTAGTAACGATTCGCGGCCGCCTATAAACAACGAGAGCGAAGCATCGTGTGGCTCGTTTTGGCGAGGCTAATGCGCGCGTCTGGTCTCCCGGTCGGTCCCGATCGCATTTTTCTCAGACGACGACGACGACGACGACGACGACGACGACGACGACGACGACGACGACGACTGACTGCGACGTTGAAAGCATGAGTCACCGTGTATATCGACCCTACGGCATGTTTACGCTAGCTAAGCGCACGAACGGCCATATGTCAAAATCACGATTGCATAACGTATATCCCCTGCGTTGTCGTCGCCGTTGCGTCTCTCACTCTCTTTCGGGACGATTTAGATGTGAGTCACTTGCGCGGGTTACGAGATTTTCCTATCGCCGCGACCTTAACCCTTTCAGGTGCGTCCGGCTCTTCCGTGTCTCGATCGTGCTGCGGCGCGACTTTCGCTCGAGAAAGAGGCTGAAAAATTGCTCGAATAAAGACTTAAAAGGAACGAAGCGGAACGACGTTGCGTCCGTCTGTAAGATCGTGTATATCGTGAAACATTGTATTTTGTATTCGTTGAATGCACTTTCTAATAGTTAAGAATTCGATCGTTGGAAGCTATTCTATCGTTTTACTATGCAACAATAGTAAAATGTACTTGTTTGCAACAAATATATCGTATAATATTAGTCTAGCTGACATTTCAATTATTAGGCTATATCTTTTTAGTCTTAAAAATTCAACTTTTAGAACTGCATAGTATAACTGCATAACTTGTATTTTAAGACGAAGAATTTCAAAGTACGACTCTGTTTATAAAGTCACGGAAGAGAGAACAAGAAGATCATAATGCATAAACAATGTGTAATAATAATAAATTGATATTAACTAACGATTAACGAATTATTGATATACTAATAAATAATTAAAAATGATGAAATATATATATAAAATTTATAACTCTATAATATACATATAAATAAATTAATCAGATGTATATATAGCTAATCAAATAATAATAAATTTATATAAATTATATAATAATCTTATTATAAAAACTTAACATAATTAAATTATATATTTTTACTATATATGAGCAAACACTTCGGAGTATTTAGAGTCAATAAATGAAGCCGAATTCGGAGCTTAATGAATTAGTCATCGCTCTCTGAAGCCGTGGGGGGTTGCTGTATTTTTTCCATTGTGCCGCTTTTTCATCCCCCTTCCGTTTAAGGGTGCAACGGAGGTGGTGGTCTAATCGAGGGGGAGCGCGCGCCTCAGAACAACGTACAACGCATCTGGATCAGCTGTCGATGACGATTATTACGTATGAGTCATCCGATACACAGCTCGCTTTAAAATGTATCAATGACTAACGCGCGTCCAGCTCACAATCGTTCCAGGCCTCCCCCTTTACCCCTTCACCCTTCAGGTCCCTTTGTGCTGCACCGGCGTGATTCAAGTACTGCTAGGATCGTGATGGAGGATCTAAAAATACGGGGTGTCCGGTGACTCTAGCCGCGTCCCGTAACTGCTCGTTCAACTTATTCCTATGGTGTCGACGTAAATATACAAGGGTGTTATCGATGATACAAGCTAACGAGAATTTTTAGGGAAGCGCATCGATATAATCCTACGTAAAAAAAACAAGTGGAAAATGTAGAAACTTCTTTTTCTGTACGACGCTTCGTTTTCGAGAGACTCGAATTTCAAGGACTGGTAACGTGTCGCTTTTTTATTTTCTACTTGTATAACTGTCACGACATCGCGTGCCGTAGATTGATAAATTCAGCAACTATTTTATCGGTGTCGAGTACAATGTAAACCTTTTTTTCATTCATACCACGATAACCGAAATCGTTAAGATATATCGGATGATTAAAATCGCAAGTTAAATTGAAATTCGAAAAATTACCAAAGGTGTTATTAATCCTTTTATTTTCAAAATTATTTTTCTGAAGACAAAGTCCCGTGTAAAAAGGTTTCGTTGTAATATGTACTCGACTCTCTTTCTCGTTCTCACGTTAAATTATCTTATATTTGTATACAACAAGTGAATGGCGGCTAGAACAGAGTTACCTACCTGTTAGGATTACACAAAACCTGATGCGCTACAGTATATCCGCAATTCTTCCTTGGAAAATGTAAACGGCGCATTGGCAGTTAATGATACGGCGCGTGTTATAACGCAGTAAGTGTTATAACGCTGGTTTATGTTTTATTGATGTATTATCTTATTACGAATCGAAAAGTAAGATCCTTGCAAGCTGCGACACCGCAGCACATTTTACAAGGATGCAAAAGATCAAGGACGCAAAAAGTATGATCCAAAAGTCTGAATATTTACCAACGACAAATTTTTAAACTTAGTCCGCCAGTTATATTTAAATACATTTATAAGATTATGTGTCATTATTTATTTTTCTAAGATCCAAGATTCGGGAAGCGAGTGTCTAAAGACGAAAGACTTGAAGTCATAGCACATAAAAAAGACTTAAACAGTAAAAGTGAAGTGATTTAAGTAGTAAATGTAATCAATTGATGAATTGATGAATCACGGAGAATGATAAAGACCATCCAAAAAACTTCCAGCGATAAACAATAAATGAATTGCCCAATTATTTTCCTCGAACTTCTCGAGAATGCCTGAGTAATCTGTGAGTAATTGTTTGCTTATTGCATATCTTTCACCGCTCCGTTTTTGTGAACGCTTTTGTTGAACTTCAGCACCCCATAAATGTACATAAATATACAAGGAACAAAAGTATTCTTGATTTAACTGATTTAGCATAACGAGACAGACCGAACGTCAGAAACGATCCGTAAATTTATAAAGCCCAATAAAAACGTGTTTTGCTAGACTCGCATTTAATTTGAGCAGCTTCCTCTGTCCTCAGTCGAATTTCGGCGAAGTTAAACATAGCAAGTCCCGTGGCAACCTGCAAATGTGTACCTTACACCACGACATTGTAATGCGGTATACCCCCATCGCCAGGCTCGAGGTGTTAATCGGCCATCGCGAGCAACACATTCAGACATCCGGTCATTGACTCGGATTCCCTCTGAAAATATCGAATGCGAGAGAGGGAAGGAGGGAGACGGAGGGTTACGGAGAAAGAGAGAAAGAGAGAAGGAGAAAGAGAGAGATAGAGCAAAAGGAGAGAAAAAAAAGAAATGAGGGTCGCGTGGGGTTATTAGCGCGAGATGAATCAGCGCGGGCACGCGGACAAGACAAAACGAGCGACCGTACGTCCTTCGAACTCGTCGGAATTTCCTTGAGACTGGACGAGAGCGAGCGAGCGAGCGTGCGAGCGAGCGAGCCGTGGCTGTGCCGTGCCGTGCTATGGTTTCCTACTACGTTTCACGCAGATGAGTCAGTCAGTCGGCATGATTATTCGGCGGGTTATTCGTGGCGGGAGCGGAGACAGCGTGTAGCGCTCTCCCCGCGCTACGTTCGTCAGCCCAAAATAAGGCCCGCGGCCGAATCCACGCGTGATCCTTGGACATCGTCTCTTGCCAAGTCGTATTCACCCCTCGGACGCCCGCGCCCCGCCACCCTCCTCCTCTCCGGAACCGTCCACGATTTTACGCCTGCGGCAATAATCGCCATTAGTCAGATTGCCCGTGAAGTCGTGGAAAATTATTGATCCGAGTCTCGTGCCGGCGTTTGACTTGAGTTATAATCGCCGTGACTTGCCTGTGATTTATCTGGACGAACTTTCTTTGTCCGTATATCAAGTCCACAACTGGACGAGATAGCGGAGTGGCCGATTAGGTGTATTAATGACAATATCGTCCGTGCACCGTGAACGAGAATATATTCCGATTTTATTGCCGTAACGCCTACAATTGGCGATTAGGTGACGTCAGCCTCTTTACGCCGGTTAACGTTCTTGAAAGCGTATAGTATACTTCCCGAATTCGGACGACTAATTGCAAACACGTACGCTTAGTCATAGCAATCATCGATAGGTCTTAGTCCGATGCGCCAGTGACAATATATACACTTGCGTCATACTTTGGAAATTCGCGGAAAAATACGTCGCATAAATCTGGGGGTTTACTGATCACAGAAAAAAGAAACGAATGTCCTAGTTTGGAATCGAACGACCTCGAAGGCTAAGAGGATTTTAAAATCTGAGGGTTCCGGAGAAAGAATTTACAAATGCTTTTATAAGAGCAGACTCGGATTTTGAAGGCTTTAGAATTTTGACGAAGCCATTAAATTCTTCGATTTTCTGGGGAAATTAAAATCTAACGAGATTAGAATCTAATGGGAGTGTAGAATTCAGAAGATTAGAATGAATAAGTTCTAATATCTAAGACATTTTTAATAAGAAAGATCCAAACACTTTGTCGAGATATTCTGGAAGAAATTGGGATGTAATAACTTTTTAACATTGTGATTAAAATTTAATTTTTATTTTAGAAAGAATTATAGAACACTTTGTGCATCTAGATTTTTTTAAACGGATAAACTGAAATACTTATCTCTGTTGGAGAAGCATTGTTTTCTGGATCTTTTCTCAAATGAGACACGCAGGACGTTCTAGCTAGGTTACCCGCATTTCCTCTTGTCTATACAATTGTTCTGGAAGGAAGCAAAACCAAGATGATTAAGGAAGGCATAGACAAAAGGAAAACCTCGGAGATATCCTCCATTTACTATCAAGAGACGCGGTAGTGTCTCGCGCCAAGTGCACACGAAGCGAGACCGCACCGTGACTCTTTTACGCGACTGAAAGATTTACGAAGTGAAAAAGGCATATTGACTAAGAAAATGATAATATTGCTATTCATCAAAAAAGCTTGTTTAGGAAGCTTACTTATAACAGTGATAGTTACACAATACGATTTAAAAAATCACTTCGGGCTCTTTGAAAATGAGAGAAATATGTACCTCGAAAGATCTCCATTAGATTAGGTCTTTTAAAACCGACAATAATTTTCTCATTTCGAATATTTTCTTTTAACGCCAATGAATAAAAGATAATTTCAAAGAGTTCAGTTTCCACGCGGATTTTTATCCTCCAGCGTTAAAATTTCTGCGGGCGGAACTTTACATTCGTTTCTCTCCTCTGACATCGTAACTCGTGGCCACAAAGGAGGGCCTTAACAACAGCGCGCTTTATGTGAGAATGCGGTGTCGTCGCGGAGCGAAGGGTGAGAGTCGATGGCGTTCGAAAGATAGTTAGTGACTGCGTTGATCGAACGCGGACGATAATACGGCAATCCGTAACTCAGGGTCGCGCGTAGTGCTCCGACAGTGAGTCACGCTCAACCGCATCGGGCGTCGATATCAACGACATTTACGAGCATATGTTCGACACGCGTCCTTCCATTGGTCATCGAATGACGTGCGATTGAAAACGATTGGCAGAGTCGCGGGAGGAACGTGGGGAAAATTCTCATCATCTCTCGCGGAAAGAGAGACGCACGTTTAACCCTCCTCCACGTCGTGATCGTAAAGGCGCACACGTGCCTTCTCCGCGGCCGCAAAAAAACATGCGCGTTTATGATCGCGTTAGTTACGTTAGCGTGCTCGGATACGTCTTCTTGGCGTACTTATATCCTTGCCACGCGTGACGCGCGGACATTCGCGGAGCTGTTACTTTATTGTTGTTGTTACGCCTATGATGCGTGTACGGCGATATATTGTTACGTTGCTGCGCGCATATACGCTTCCGATTTGACACATCTTATGTATTACATAGGTATCCATCTATCGCATCGATATTGACTCACTTTCAGTCGCAACTACGTCGTATATATGTTAAACGCTGTCGGATAAGAATTTGCATGGAAGAGGGAGAAAGGAAAAAAATGTTCAAGCCGTTTTCAAAGAAATCCCGAGTCTCTACCGAGTCATTTGTCTGCATATAAAAAAAATACTCGACCTGCTTAGTCATTAATTAAATCTTCGAGTGATTGCATAATGATTTGCAATGGAAAAATGCGTGGCGCGATAATACGGTAGCTGAAAAATCGACATCGATCCGTAATCGATTCTAGACGCACGCTCGTCACGTTGTAAACAGTATACTGTAAACAAAATTTTTATTGAACATCAGTGATTCATATATCGCAATCTTCTCCCCGCTCTCATTCTCTCTCTCTCTCTCTCTCTCTCTCTCTCTCTCTCTCTCTCTCTCTCTCTCTCTCTCTCTCTCTCTCTCTCTCTCTCTCTCTACCCATGTATCTGCGTAGATACTACGCAGATCTTATCTCTGGGGAATTGTACGTCATTCCTTGGTGTAATAATGAATTGGCACTCGCTTCACGTTCGCCGTATTTTAGTGCATAGTCGTGAAAACAAATGCACAAGTTGGCTGAGCGTCGGGTCTGTTAATTTTGTCATGCATTGCACTTTCTCGCGTTTAAAATAATTCGCGAAATCCAGGATTGGTCACTCGAAAGGAGTGATGTCTGAACTAATTAGCGTCTGCTGTTTGACTTAGAATAAATAATTTTACTGCGGGTCCGTGTATCTAAAATTGAAATCTAAGTGCTTGAGATTTAAAAAGTTTTTAAATTAGAAACTCCTGGCTTCTTAAAGGCTATAACAAGATTATCGATCCTTTAGGTTTCAAATACTTGTACCTCAGTTTATTAAATATAGATTTATAGCTATTTATAGCTTATTAAATTGATATAGCTATCATATGTAGTTATTTACTTAATAAATTGATATAGATTAGCTATTTATTTATTAAATAGCATTGACAGTTATTTATTTATTGAAATCTTAAATATATAGATTTATTGTAAAATTTTTTATTCCATTTAACAACAGTAACTACAAATTGAAGTATTAAAGATCAACAAATCCTTATCAATGTGTATGCATGGATATAGAAATCAGATTTAATTTCAATAATTTGCAAAGGCACACATTAAGCCCGTAAAAGAGCTCTGTGTTACATTGCAATATTCAAAATTTAATCTTAGCGAATAATTCACCGATGAGGAAAAATCGAAACGGACGAAACGAAACTTCTCGGTAATAGAATATCGCTATAGTGCATGTTTTCCGGCTCTCGTTAAACTATACTCCAGACATTTAGAATCCGTGCATCCGTGAACTTGAGAACCCGAGAATGGAAAAATCCCAAGAGTCCGAATATCCCAGAGTAGTCCCGAGGTCTCGAAAGACGAGACTGTTAAAGATCTAAAGACCGTGAAAGCTCGTGGAGTTTGAAAATTTGATCATCTCTTCAAAAGGCATGTAAATCAACTTTCTAATGGTAAGGTTTGGGGTCGGACGCGACCCACGGCTTTGTCTATTATTAAATATGTTCTGAAAAACCATCTTGCCATTAGAGGATTAATTATACAATTCTTATACAAGTTAATTCTTTTGATATCAAGAGAGACGAGAACCGAATTAGGGAAGAATGTCAAGTAATTAGGGAGTAATTAGGGAAGAATACCAAGATTCGCACGCTCTTTCCGAGAGGTCCCGGGGAATCTGGATTCGAGAATCTAAATATATACCGCGTGTCACTTGCATGAAACATGCACAGTGCCGGAAAGGTTTTACGAATTCCACTCCGGAGCCGCGCCGCGCCGCGCGACGTCACTTCGCGTATACGCAATGACGCGATCCTATACGGATCCTTGATCGCGCGCCCCGATCCAGTCGTCTCGCGGAAGACCTTGAAATCGCGATAAAAAGAATAGAGCAGGATGACGCTTTGTCGGAAGCATAATAAACGTTTCGCTCTAAGCGGGTTAGTCATTGGCATCGAAGGAATTTCCATGCGTAGATCTCCCGCGATGTTTAGACCTTTAGATCATTCGTTCCCGGAGCCTGAATCCGCAGGCTTAATCCGAACGCATCCGATTATCTGATTCAACCTACGACATTGAGATCCGATGACGAGAATGTGTCGCAACATTTTAATCATTCGGTGGCAAAAGACGTTTGTGAAGCAGGAAAGAATCTATAGGAGACTTCGAAATAAAACCGATAAACGAAATTTTACACATTGCCATCAACCGTTATCTTTTCCCCCCGTGAAAAATAACTCTTTCGCAAAATTTGAGACGTCAAAAAGGCGAGACGCGCGCAAGAGACAGGACGCAAAAACGGGTGGCGGCGCGGCGCGGTATTCGGCGCGCCACCCGGTATATATCGGTGCATGAAAGAATCAACCGGCCGCATCGCCGCGCGGCCGCGGCCGCGCGGCACGCGTAAAGAATCGCCGTAACACGCTCGCCGTCACGTCGCGTATACGCTCGGAAACGCTCGGGCCACGATTCACGAACGTCACGGCGGCGGCCGGCCAATCGGCGCGCCGCGCGGTGACTCATCCCAGCACGACCTGGGGCCTCATGTAAACTCTCTCGTGCCGTTCAGCCCGCAGTCTCCCGCCAATCGTGGTGCCGTCACGATTCGCGCCTCGTGGCTCCGACGAAACGAAGCGGAGCGCCGAAGGAAAAAAAAGAAAATAAATATAACAGAAAAAGAAGTAAAAAGATATCTCGCGCGTCTCCGGCTTGGCCGTGCCCCTGGGGTAGCGCGAGGATTGTCTCCGTTTCGCGAAATTCTGTGTCAAATGGCGCGGTGAGACCGGTACGGGCCGCGGGAAGAGGATTAGGATCTGCGTTCAGGATTAATTTTAAACGTCATGAGGATCAGGAAGGGCGCACCTTGCCTCGTGCTCCGACTGGTGCCGTTCGAGAATCTCGATTCTTGGAGTAAGTTAAATCGATCCCCTTCAAAGTTTTATATACGAGCTTCTTCTCTTACTTTCTGATAAATATATAATTTTTTTTTTCAACGCGCACATACCTATAGATACTTATGCGCGCGTTAGTGACATCATCGCGACGGGGAAGTCCCTCGGGGACTTGCGGTAAATAAAAACATGAGTGTAAAATTACGTCAGTGTCTGAGTAACTTTTGGGATTGTTGATCGTCTGACTGATTAAACGGCGGTTTTTGTTCACCGCGTTCACCGTCAAGTTTGTCCATCCGTCTCCTCGATTGTTATTATTAAGCGATCACTATTTCGGCTTCGTATTCCTGAATCATCGTCTCGATGATGTCATACCTGATCAGAAAGAATGTAGGTATTATTTTGTCTTGGTCTTTCTAGGTAAAGAAAAAAAGAATGTATCGGTTGAGCTAGCAGATATTTTACAGCAAGTTATATACCAGTTTTAGAATATTGTATTTTCCGTATAATATTTACAGGCAAAACTGGCGTTAGAATTTCAAGCGTTAAGGAGATGGAATTCAGATCCAGAAATCACGAGATTTTCACGATTTTCATGATCAAACAGCTCTTTAAATTCCGACGTTCCTGCATGTATAAATCTTTAAAATATTATATGTGTAACTTTGCATTTTAACGCTCATGCACACACAAAAGATTTGGTCGTTTTGCCCGTAGACACGTAATTCTTCTTGAAGAAATCTTCTCTTTGATACGTATGCACGCTGGATTATCCCGCTAACTTGTTCTTTTCCTTTTAAGCTGTTTTTAATTCCTTCTAACCGTCCTTGACAAATTAGAGCTCGGTTTTCCTTAGGGAAAATTCGATGGCACAAATCTTGTTATGAACTTAATTATTTTCAAGTTAAACTATTCAAACTACAAGTTATAAAAAGTAAAACGTTGCTATGTTTAAATATATATGGAATTCGTAGAAAATAATTTATATTATTTAACCAATTTTGCTGTAAATTTATATTATTAATCGTGAAATGCTGCATGCATTAATTCGTTTACATTATATGACTACAGAAAATCATTGATCGTCCCATTTTACGTTGCTTCCTTTTGCACGATTCTCAAATTATTTCAGTGACGGCTTCTTAGAAATTAGACGGAGTCATATATTATCTTTTAAGTCATATATTTTCTTTTCTATCTTTGTACGAAACATAAACACAGAAAAGTATCATTTTCGCAAATTGAACTTCCGCCGAAGCTAGCGAAGGATTTCCGTTAACAAAGATCCCTCAATTCTTCCTTGCGCGCAGCTCGATAATCAAGTTAATCGCGTTCTTTTCTCCAACTTTGTTTAATGCAACGCCGGCAATTTTGCAATACTCGGTGCAAACATTCGATTACTTCTGCTTTCGTCGAGATTTCTCACGCCGCGGTCGTGCTCGGCACGCTTCCCTTTTCGATACGCGATCGTAAATATAATCCGCAAAAATTCTCGGTATCAGCAAAAACGTGGATTCCACAAGCTGTAAACAGTTCTCGTTGCCGCGTATACGAAACGCTGTCGCTGCAGATCCTTGCTTCGAGAACGTGATGGTGTTTGAGTAACAGGATTTCCATCGGGTGCGACGACCGTTGCGCGATCGCACAACGTGTAAATCGCACCACCATCTCTCGATCGCGATGCCGACCTAAATAAAAGTAACCCACATTCGGTTTTTCCGCAACGATCATTGCGGCTCTCGTGCATTATCTCTTCACACTTTGACCGTTCATAATCTTCGTATTCGGTTCAACTTCCTTTTCAAGTCCGTACTTTTTACAACAATATAGTAGTCGGCACTGAATTCTTGCTTTCTCACTTTTATGGAATATATCATCGCCTATTACTCGCAACAAATGTTGGAGTCGCTAAAGATTTGATAAAGAGATTGTGCTTCGCAGACGTCTCATTTCCAACAGCTGGCATTTTTTAGAAGTTAATATAACACTAACTCTTCTCGAACTTTATTAAATAAAGCCTATAATTATTATGACAAAATAGGTTTGATAATTTAATCTATGAGCGATTTGTTTTATTGCATTGCAGAAATTGCACAAGGAATGTGCACAGTATTAATAGTGCGTGGCACCGTAGCATGAAAAATAGATCAGCGAAAGCCAGATGTATGGAAACGAGACCAATATGGAAGTCGCGGAATAGAAATTAAATGTACATTGTTCTTTTAAATGATTATTTTCCAAAGATGGTGTTTCATTACTCGTGAGATAATTCATATTTCGTGACGATACTCGATCAGAGATCATTGAAATCAAACAACTTTTGCCAAAATCGGAGCAACGATCGGCGAAGCCTTTCTTCCAATTTCGAGAATTTTCCGGAAATTCGTTTCAAAACACAGACCGTTTTGCACAGTATTACTCACGTACTGTCACGAGCTGGATTTGAAATCGGAAAGGAGCTTTGCCAACGTTGGAATAATGATTGGCGACGACAGTTTGGGGTTGGTGGCCGCTTCGCGAGAGAGCCAACCGACCCGGGGGGGGGGGGAGAGGGGGACAGAGAGGACGAGAGGGGGCTAACGAGTGAGTCATCGTTGAGCCAGGCCAGGCCTTAGCAGCCGCAGGTCAGGAGAGGAAGACACTTTTAGCCCACATTTCTTCCTCGCCTTCTCTCTCCTTTTCGCGTTCACGGCGTTCCTTTATTTTTATCCGCCGTCTGTTTATTCTCGGATTCCCCGTCCGTTTCTTCCTTTCCGCCCATTTTTTCCCCGCGCCGTCGCGGAATATCCCACCCCTCATCCCCCAACGCTGGACTGTCGCGAACCGGTCGTCCTCAGACGACGGCCCTCACCCTCTGAGATTCGTCTTGGGTCCCGGCTTCTGCGACTTCTCTCACAATTGTCGCTTACGTAAATCGTAGAGCAGGAATCTCCACGAGACCCTAGCGCTTTTTATTTTCCAATGATACAAATATATGTACGGGGCATTCCGAGAAGTCTCTTCGGGTTTCCGAGAGATCTCATCTCCGAGAGATCTCATCTCCTCGAGATACAGAAGACGCGAGCTGAGCCGTTTTATGAATTAACATTCCAGGAAACATTCAGAGATAATTACGCTACTATTAATCGCGGTGTACGCAACAACTGGCAACGTAGATCTCTTTCTCCGCGTTCGTTGATCGCGGAGAGCCTTCATTCGCGAGATAACCGTTTTCAGAGATCCTTTCGAAAATTTATCGCTTCCCTAAATCCGTTCGAGGCTTCGAATTCTGCTCGAATGCTTCGGCTGCTTGATCGTGAGATAATTGAATTTCGGATCTTCGTGTTTTTAGGTTTCTGAAGTCCGATCGCTTCTCGTATCCTTAGATTCTCTTCCAGATGCTCCACATTTCTAGGATTCCGAATCCTTGATCTTACACAAGCGCAATGACCAAATTTCTAAAATCTCTTATATTTTTGAGATCTTCAAGATTTTTTATTTCTTAGATGTAGGCGAAATATTGTGTCACGATCCGCGTTTATAATCCAAGTTATAAATAAATTAATTTGCCTGATCGATCATTCATTAAATATTTACCTTGACCTACATATAGAATGGTTTAGAGATATCGTGCCCACCTTTCCAAACATACAAATGAGTGATTAAACTAAAACGCTCGCGAGATAATGTCAAATTAATGACGCGAGGTAAGATTGATGTGGCGTGACATTATACCTCCAATATTTCTTACGAAGAGGAAAAACATCTATATTTGTAAAAATTCGCATATCACAAATGATGATTCTCCAAACGAGAATCTATAACGATCCACAAAGTAGCCTGTAAATAGAGGATGAGATCGTTGCGCGAGTTATAATTATTTCGGAACACGCGGGACGTATATATCCGAGTTAATCAATAAGCTGGCTCAGCGACGTTTCTCCCAGTGTTTCTAACAGATATAGAATCGCGACCGACCATGTACTCATTGTTTATCGACGGCAAGCGTTGTGTACGTTTCATATATGTATACGTTCGAAAGCAGGTACGCCCCGGCTTTGTTCGGTCGGCGTTAATTTTCGCTTCGTGCAAATTAATCTAATCATGGAATTGTCTTCGACGACGAGCTACTCGCGGGACTAACAGAATTTAAACGTTAAACAGAAAATTAAAAGATATCGTCTGGCATTTTCTCTTACATTTATCACATCTTAGGATTAATGGCCAGTCTACAATGAGTCGTTAGTCGTTACAGTCAGATGTCGGAAGAGAATCGGAAAAAGTCATAAGCGTATCGTAAGGCGATCGGAAGTCTGTAATCGGCGATCGTAAGCGATTGACCATCTCTTACGATCACCGATTACAGACTTCCGATTGCCTTACGATACGCTTATGACTATTTCTTCTGGACTCTCTTCCGACATCTGACTAACGACTAACGACTCATTGTAGACTGACCTTAATAATAATGTATATACATAAAATATCAACATTTTTCTTATTAATTAATTACCGAATGTTTCAGGTGGACACCGGGAGTTCCACAAGCGGCATCGAGACCTATGCGAGGACACGCTACTGCCGAACGGCGCGGCCGCCGCTGCCGCTGCCGCCGCCGCCGTCGCCGATCCGTCGACGACGACGGTGAGCGGCTGCACGAGTCCTGGACCGGGTTGTCCCGTGCTGAGCATCTCCGGCCCGCCGACCCCGCAGCCGGCCGACATCGACAGCCACCCGGCGTCCCGCGTGCTGCCGTTCCTTTACCTCGGTAACGGCCGGGACGCCGCCGATCTGCAGCTACTGCGCGCCCTCGGCGCCACCCGGGTGCTGAACGTCACATCGCAGCTGCCCGGCTACCACGAGGAACGGGGTATCACGTACAGGCAGATACCCGCCTCGGACTCCGGCCATCAGAACCTCAAGCAGTACTTCGAGGAAGCGTTCGATTTCATCGGTGAGTGCTTTTGCTTCAAGTTTTTCTCCCTTTTGTATTGTCGGAGAGATCATGGAAGAGTTTAAATAAGAGCCAGGTTTAATCCGGAAACGGGTACCTGATTTTTTTTTATAAATGGTCACCTGGAGTGATTTTTACACCCCCATTCAAAGTCATCGTTATTATTTATATATTGTTTATTGTTTTATAATTTATTAGTATTTGGGGACAATATGTATATAGATTTACTCAACATTTTCTTAAAAAATTAAAGAGAAACAAAAAATATTTAAAAAACGAAAGAAGCATATTAAAATTACTGTTGACGTGAGCTTCATTTTTTCGATACTGGGATGTAAAAATCACCCCAGGCGTTAGTTCCCGGGTTAAACGAGGGACTGCCTTTTTAGAACAATGGTAGAACATCGGGTATTATTTTTACATTGTCGCCGTCTGTGCAGCTTTCTAAAAGTAACAGGCTCTTTATTCACAATTTGAAAAATGTTGTCGAGAGGATTAAACGAGGGACTGCCTTTTTAGAACAATGGCAGAACATCGGGTATTATTTTACGTTGCCGTCGTCTGTGCAGCTTTCTAAAAGTAACAGGCTCTTTATTCAAAATTTGAAAAATGTTGTCGAGAGAACTGTCTTCTGCTAATTGTTTAGAAACATCCCTCTTTCCCTTGAACACAATTTCGCAACAACAACGAAATAATTCAAAGTCGACACGCCAATCTTTGGTTCTCGATATCCGACACGATGATCGTCGGTTGAACGTAATTTCCACGATTACGCCGGCGGCACGCTTCCTGCCGTTCTTCTTCCGGTCGCTCCGTTGCGTTCATTCCGTTATTTCGCGGCAAGTAGTAGCGAGCCCATGGACGGAAACAGGGTGTAACCAGGCGTTTCCGGTGGACCATTGAACCAGAGCGCCCGAACAGCAGGAGACCAGAAGAACCTTCCATTCATGAAGGCATGAGTCATGCGCGCGCGCGCGCGCGCGCTTGAAACGTAAGAGACTTCCCCCTTCACCCTTTGACCCTGCGTTTTCTCTCTCCTCCTTCATCCTTGACGTCGTCGAACTCCTTCTCTCGCGCGTTCTTCACGCACTATTCTACGAGCGCACCGCGCATCTGCGAGAGGAGAGGAGACGTGAGAGGGAGGGGAATTACGCGTGGAAGGGAAAAGCAGGGTAGCAGTCGTGCGTGGCGGTTGTAAGGGCTCGAAAAGGGACGAAAGGGAGAGTGAGAGAGAGAGAGAGAGAGAGAGAGAGAGAGAGAGAGAGAGAGAGAGAGAGACAGAGGGATGGAGGGAAACGGGCCTCCTCCCGAGCGTGCAACTGGTGGAATGCCGGTTGAATAAACCGACTCCGCACCCTGTCGTCGTTGTGGCACCCGATCCTGAAGTTTACTTTCGAGAAACTCATTCCTTCACGCATCGCGATTCGCTTAATCACAAATTCGACGATGCCGAGTAGCTATCTTTTTTTTCCTTTTTTCTGTCGAGACTTGCAATTTTTTTCCACGCGTCTTCGCTGTAGATAAAGAATATCTTTTTTCTTCTTTTATTACGAACTTGAAAATGTTTAAATTATTAAGATTAACAAGATATTTTCAATTATTCAAGATATTTGTAATTTTTTCGTACCTTGCATCTTTTCGATAAAAAACGTAACAAAAATTTTTTCCTCTATTATTTGAATCGATTTAGAAGTGTTTAGATTATTATTAAGGTTTAATAAGATATTTGAGTGTACTTATTTATGTTTCTTCCTTTTTTATCGGCTAGACTTGTAATTTCTCCGCGTTATGCATTTTTTCAGTAAAGAACATAAAAGATATTTCTTTCCATTTTTATTATGATCGGCTTAAAAATGTTCACATTATTCTTAAGATTTAGTAAGTTATGTAAGCGTGTATGTATTTATTTTTCCTCCTTTTTTATTGGCCAGACTTGCAATTTCTCCGCGTCGTGCGTCTTCTCAGTGCACGATATCTTTTTTCTTCTTTTATCATGATCGATTTAAAAGTATACGAATTAATAAGGTCTAGTATTAAGATATGTCTTGAAGCGCACGATTAAAGCTATCTTCCGAAAGATGCGATCAACTTGTCCCACGCAGTCACGTAGTCGAATTCTCTCGCAGCGTGCGATAGAACGTTTGCATAGTCTGCATAGGATCCGGGCGATGCAGTGACTCACGCTGGCGATACGATACGATAGCATCCCCCATATATTGCATAACCCGAGTCGGTCGTTCGGGTTTCACGACTGTTTCGTTTCAACATTTACGAGCTCGACTTGTTCATATTTTTCTAAAGTACGCGTCGTACAAAGCGTGAATCTTGAAATCCTTGTTTCAGTGTTACAAAGAAGATTTCGAACTAAATACAAGCAAACGCATATTTTCTGCACGCTGCAGTAGAGTGATCTACAGTCTCGTAGATCAGCATTGAATATATGTTTTTAATCACAACGTAGTTCTTGAATGATTACGGAGCAATAAGACATTTAAAAATATTACCAAAATTTTATTTTGTATATTGAAAAGAAATTAAATTCAATAACTACAAAATATGCTGCCGTTTTTTCGTGCATCTTTCTGTTGACTTTTTACGAAATTTGAGATTATTATTAAATTAAGAATAAATTAGAGCAGGTATTTTCTTATCGTAATTGAAAAGTGATAGTTTTCCCTTCGATCGTTGAATAACTTTTCATCATCACTACTGTAAAAAAGAAACGAAACACGCATTTATCTCGCAATTTGTCTCCTGTTCCAGAGGAAGCGCGGAAGGCTGGAAGCAGCGTGCTGGTGCACTGTCAAGCTGGTGTGTCGCGCAGCGCAACAATCGCGATCGCTTACATAATGCGGCACAAAGGCCTGTCGATGGTGGAGGCGTACAAACTGGTGAAAAACGCGCGTCCGATCATCAGTCCGAACCTGAACTTCATGGGTCAGCTGTTGGAGCTCGAGCAGGGCCTACGGGCGTCCGGTGACGTCGCCAACTCCGCGCCGGAGGAGCCCACGACGGCGACGGCAACGTCAACGACGACGACGACGTCGTCGACGGCAGCGACGACGACGGGCAGTTGTCATCAGTGCAGGTGGAGTCATCAGCCTAACAGCGAGGAGGTAGTCACCTCCGGCTGTAGCGTCTGAGACCGGGCACCTCTCTCGTATCTTCTTCTTCCGGTCTCTTTCGAGAGTACCGGATCGTCGGCGACGGCGTCGGTGCCGCAAAGACGCAAACATATCCTGAGAGATCACTAAAAGTGAATGTCGACGTCCTTCCTGCGCCTCTACGCGACAAACCTGGACGAATAAAAACGTAGTTCGCGGGATTGGATCGCCGAGATCGTCTGAAGATACCGGATTCAACCGTACGAAGATTCTGCAAGCAGGAACAATGATGCACACGGCGTTCTTTTTCACGAAATCCCGGAATGCGGATCTGCGGAATTTTCGGTTTTTCCAATCTTCGCGTCACACGACATTTGACTTGTCGAGTTTTTCACCTCAGGCTCTTCAGCCTAGAAATTATTGGCTCTTAAGTCTTTTTTTAAGAATTAGTACGTTTTTCCCCCGGATTCTGTGCCTTCGGGACGACCATTCAATTAAAAATGGTGAAGTCAAACTGCCGAACTGACAAATCGCGACTTATTAAGGGACTCGAAGGGACACAAATGTGTGAAGAAGACACGTCGTATTTTTACGAAAGATGATTTATCTCTATGGATGATTAAATTATTATTCCTTATTAGTGCCACATACAGAAATTAGTCCATATGTCCTACATGCAATAATAAATCAGCTCGAAACGTTACGAATGCGATGTAACTTCTTCATACGTATATCCAGGAAAAAAAAAAGATAGTTACAGGGATATTCTCCACTGCGGAGAGGCGTAAAGTGGCAGGGAGCGTATTTCACGTGAGAAGAATTCGAGCACGCTCGCTTCCAGCTTCGATAACGAGCAGCAGCGCGTCGCGATTATTTATTTTCGAGTGACGTTCGCGCGAACGGTGAACATAACTTGTACTTACGACACACAGTGTTCCATAATACGCCTGGTCGAGTCGATAGAGAGGCAAGTGAAAACATGCAGAATGCTCGCCTACGAGCTTCTCATTAAACGGTTGACTGTCGTCTGACATTGTTTATGTAAGAGGAAGCGAGGGAGGAAGATACGAAATATCGGCGGAAGTAATTGTTCCAATGATTAATTATAGGCAGCTTATAACATGGAAATGAAACTCCGGACAAAACATTGAAAATTTATTCTCATAATTTTGAGATTGATGAATAATATCGATTATTAGAGACCTATAAGTTTCTATTATTGAGATATTATTTAACATTAGACATATATACATTTCACAGTTTGAGCACATGTTAATATAAAAGTTAACAGTATGTACATAATTATTTCCAAATTAGTTAGCCTCACTGATCTTACGCGACACTTTAAACATCTTACATCTTACATCTTTAAACTTCGAAAGTCCAATCTTTTCATTAACATGAAAAGGCAGTTTAAGTCAATATAGCACGCACAAAAAGTAAATCAAAATTGGTGAAACCCATGTTCTTTGATCTTCCTACTGGACATAATACTTTTTTCAACTTTTAATCAATAAAACCGGACGCTTGCCTCTCAATTGACTTCCCGCAAGTCAGGCATGAATTTTTAGTAGAATTATTTTCTGTATGGAGAAGATAATCGTCGACTCAACATGTACGGGGTGTCACGAGGACAGAAATATCGACATTCTAGTCGTTCAATTAACAGAAATATGTTTTCGCAGTAATAGAGTCTCATCTCAGGTAATTTTTATTTTCGGTACGATGTATTTTCTGTTAAGTCACATTAATGAGAGCGGCAACAATTTAATTAATTTTCAATGTGAGATCGATTAGCGTGAAATCGATAAACGTTAAATGTTATGATAGTGGACACGGCTGCACGTTCGGAATTTGATTGAGTTGTCTCTTCCGATGCAAAAACAATATTTCGGGAGAGATATTACGTATTTTTATAGTATTATAGTTTGTTTTTAGCCGGCATTTTATTTTGTGTGGACAAATAGAGGATTATTTTGTACTATTTTCAAAAGCTTTTATTTAGAATGAAATGTATTTAATAAAAAATGAAACGTACGCGATTATGAGCGAAGAAAGTAAAGTTTTTTTTTTTCGAGAACGTGCAATTGTGCTACTGATAAAATCGTTCATAAGTATTTGCCTATTCATGGTCGTATTCAGCATTAAGCTTTTTAATTGCATATTATAGAACAAGCTTCCAAAAATATCGTAGAGATGATGGAAATGCAAAATCCGAACGAGGCAGTAGCATTGCACAAAATGTATAATGTTGCAATCTTTTAAATAAATATTTTTCTATACTGTGTGGATATTTTCCAATGATATGAAGATATGAAGATGAGGATTTTTATCTTAAAAACGCCGTTTTATTTAACATTAAAGATCAGCCAATAAATGCAGGTTGATGGTTTATTATATATTTCTCTAAAGAAAATTGTCGATTCTATCTGTAGGCAAATACGTATACTCGATCTATGGTGTACTTCTTCTCTCGAGACACCCTGTGCATCAGCATCACGTAAAACGGAATGTTAATTTAATGGTGGGTCTTCTGTGGAAGAAAGGAACTGTTCATTAAATAAAATTGGAACGATCATTAGCACTTAGTTAATACATCCAGATAAATTAAAAAACGATGGTGAGGGAGAAAGAGAGAGAGAGCGCTAAGACGACAGGAGAGAAGAATATATAGGTACAATAAAGCGAATCGATCGAAACTATTATAACCAAGAGCGGGGGAGTTCGCATGTGCGTCTGCATTTCGATTGCGGCACACAATTGCGTTGATATTTGATAAAGGAGAAATAATAATATATCGTTCACTGAGAATAGCTTAGTTCGTTAAGCTCCCTTAGCATTTAAGGATCTGGTTGAGGTCCAACCATCGTGATCTAGTCGTTTGTTGGGATGATGATATGTACGATGATGCGAATGAGGCGAGACACACGAAGCGCGAAGATGCTCTTGTAGTTTACGGTAACGGGGAGAGTTAATGGTCGTGTAATTGCGCAAAATGTATGTAATTATTAGACGATAAGACACAAGGAATATATTTTTTTTTTGCAAGGATTAGGAATCGGAGGATCTTAGTTGTAGTTGGATTTGTACATGAGCGCTCCATGCACATTTATCCAGACAAAATCGCTCTTAAAGATACAACCAAAAAAACACGACGCAAGCGAGTGTTCCAAAGCGAGGTGCGTCAGCTTTTACAGCTGCGGTTTGCAACGTAGACGAGAATTACCGCCGTGCAAACAACGATCTCGCGGTTCGACTAACCGAAATATCACGCGGTCGCGATGGCGCCTTGTTAACGACTTAATTACAGCCGAGACAATAACTTCGTGATGAAGCTAATATCGCGAATCGCGGGAGAAGGAGTTGCGAACGACGGGGGGGAAGGTGAAGAAAGAACCAAGTTCCTTAAGATTTTGTCTACGACGACGAATTCGGTTAATTAATTCAATCTTGAAACAAAACGGTACATATCAGCGAAGCGTTGCCTTGCGATAAACGACAGAGAACTGAAAAAAAATAGTCGTAGAGGCGCACGGTGTAGACAATTAAACGATTAGTTACCTTGCCAGCGATCGAGAGCGGAGAGAGGAGAGGGTTGATATAGAAGCGTAGTACCTGTTGCATCACAAAGTGTGTGTATGTGTTTTATCGAGACACCGGCAATAACTAATACGACGACTTGCGATAAATCATGGCGCTTTTCATTAATCAAAGGGCAGCGTAATCAAAATGGTTAATTGATCAGCCAGTGGTCAATTAATTTGGCCTTCGAAACGCGATTCGTTTCCCCTTGAGGCTCGTTGTAACGAATGAATGGAACTCTGGAGGATAAATCAGATTTTGAATAAAAAGTGCACTCGTTAATATTTTCGCTTATTTTACCTTTCTACTCGTCGGGAAAGCTCGAAATGTAATTTTTTTTTAGCAACAAGAGTTTTTCGTTTTAATCTGATTTAACTTCCAGTTTCATTCATTTTTCTTTTTTTTTATTACATATCTTATTTATTCGTAAATTTTACTTAAATTTTATTTAGTCTTTTAAATCCAATTGACATTTTTGCATTAACTGTTAATTAAAATTGTTGTTTCTCGAAATGGCTTTAGAAATGGTTTTAGAAATTATTTAATGTCAGTCTCGAAGAACAGTCTCTCACAATTAAATGGATACGCTTCTACGCGTAAGCAATCAAATTGCAATTATTTATTGCACGTCGTCGTATCTTTTTATTGTTAAAGGGTGCCTGCGAAGGGTCGCTTGCCCTTTCGAGATGTTTGCGCCTTTTGAAAGTATCTTCTTGCGAATCAACCAATCGATATATTTCTCTTTAAATGCGACATGAAGTATTTTAACAAAGTTTTATACAACATTTTGGAAAATCACGTCGGTCGTGAAGCTTTACGGGTCGAACTATTTCCGGGGTCTTTTAGCGGAATAAGTTGCTATAATAAGACAAACGGATCCTCGAGGGATCAAAGCGTACATTTCGAAAGGATAAGAACAAAGGGCAGACGTATGAGAAAATGGATTTGAAGGTGGGAGACCCCAAGTGTATGATCGGATCCCAACGATTTGTAATGTACAGCTACGTAGTGATTAGGAAACATAGCGTAAAGATGTAACTATATTGCGTATGTGCGTGCAAGTATTGTATTATATTAAAAATTTATTTAGTTATTTTATGAATAAAAAATGCAAACTCTTTTTGCCGGTTCATATTGGGGCTTGTTTCAATGCTACAGATTCTTTTCTATTCCATCTTATCTCACTTTAAATCACACAATATAAATTTGAAAAGAAATAATTCACGCAGAATGATTATATCAATGAGCATAGAGAAAAGCAAATGCAAGAAACTTTTCTTCAAACGAACTTCTATAAGACGTCTAGTTGTCTTTAAATGAGCATAGAGAAAAGCAAATGCAAGAAACTTTTCTTCAAACAAACTTCTATAAGACGTCTAGTTGTCTTTAATATGTCGAAAGGAATGAGGCCTGGAATAGAGTAAATCATTGAACGGCTGACAATAAAAGTCTTTCTTCAAACAATTTTACACATTGTTACATCATCCCGCGTAGTGCACAAGTTTGTCGCGGGGACGTCTTTCTAATCAAATGCATCGATTAATCGCTACAATCATCTGTGTGTCTATATATACAGAATTTTGTACGGTTCGCGTATAATAATAATAATATTAATAGTAATAAAATAATAAAATGATTCATAATATTACATTATCGTGTATTGCAAGTATAAAACTTACATAGAACGTCCATTCTTACATTATTACAATAGAAAACGGATTAAGTCGCTTACGTCATAATCGGCACTTTCACGTGATTTCAATGTATCTGCTCGATTGGAACACAGTGAAACAAAAAAAAACGGCAATTAATCGGCAATAGCAAATAGCAAATATATCGACAATAAACGTGCGATCTGTGCCTGCGACCAAAGCTCTGCGAGTGAGGACAGATTCAATTGTCACAATAATATCTTTACAAGGTGGCGGATTGCTATTGCTTTTTACAAAATGTAACTTGCGTTGCAGCTTGCAAAAACGTATATTTATACTTTCCGCAGCTAACACTGTGATTAGAGAATTATCTGTTTATTTATAATGACTCAATTTGCAATACGCACTAAAGGTAGATTCACTTACTACTTAGGTATGTCTTCCTTATTGCTTAGGATGATCCATAAATCATGCATCAGAGGAATACAGAAAATTAATTATCACGAATGCAATGTGAAATATCCTTTTAGTTTTATTAAACTGAATATCTAAACTCTTATCACTATCAATCTAAGTTTCTTTCGTTACGAGCTAATTCGCTTATATATTTTAGTAAATTCTCAGCCTTTCATTAAAAAAAAAGTAAGAATTAACATAATGAGTGATTTTCAGTTTATCTTAGCTTCATAGCCACCGATAGGAAAAAAAGAAAAAGCAAGATAAAAAGATGTACCATTTTCCTTTTAGCCCTTATCCTTTGAAAATTAATATAAATCTCGCAGATTTTTGCATAAAAACAGCTTTAAAAAAAAACTTGGGAGAAAAAGGATTAACTCAGCCTTCACACTGATCTCATATTGAGTAAGAGAAAGCACACAATATATCACAAAAGTAATCAAGATATTTAGTGCAAGGTACAATTTTTACCTTAATAATTTGAATTTAATAATTGTCCGAAAATCCAAATGTAAAAAAAAATTCTATTGGTTTAACACTCAATAGAGAAATCATTGATCATTCTTCGATCATTTTGCATTCTATATTACATAAAAATATATGTATATATATCACAATATCAACAATAATAAAATAGTTAACGCAATACCGGATTTTCAGTCGTTTAGCCTGCGGCTGTCACATTTATCTCCCAACAATCGAAATTTGGGATACAATGCAAAAATTAGATTTCCATAGGCCGAGTGAATCGTATTCTGTTTTTTTTTTTTTGCAAATACGAAAAGAATAATATACACAGTAATGATTAAGAGATCAACGCGGTGCGCGACTTATGGCTCATCCTGCAGCTCGGCGATTATTGTAAGGAGCAAAGAGCCAAGAAGGCGTGATCTTTATTACATGAAGAGGATTAGTTGCTGGCTAACGCCGCCATCGCGCGAATCAACGTGGCATTTTCCTCGCGAAGTCGGTCTCGTTCCAGGGTCAACTCGTGCTGTTGCTTTAAAAGGCGAGCCTCGAGCGCCATTATTTTATGGTCCCGATCTTCCAGAAGGGATAGCAGCCTCCTGTTTTCCTCTTGCGCTCGTTCGATCAGCTATAAACCGCATTATATTTGATTATCATTGTCAAGTTGTACCATTACTTAATATATACCAATAGAAAATAGATTCGTTTCCTATTGTAATAAAATTTCAGTCTTTCTTTCGTTAAAAATTAACTCAATTTTAGACTACGCATAATTGAGCATATTTTGTCTAATTTATTAATGACTCACTTCGTGCGGGTTGTCGCCCGTTGGCGTCGGCAATCTTGGTCTGACAGTCGCATTGACAGACGTCTGCGGCTCGTGATTGCCGTGGTCCGATTGATTAATGCTGTCGGATTGATTGAGAGAATCGAACTCTTCGTCGTCGGCCTCCAAATCAGAGTGACTAAAACGCAGACGTCAACGATCGCATGTAAATCACGTTTCGCTTATCGCACAGATAATTGATTATTGGTTTCCATTAGTATTATGTATATTATGCCATTTATAAATCGCATTAGGCACGACCATCGATGCAGGTACAAAGAATATTGCACAAATGTAATCACTAGTCACTACTATTTCAATTGCGGTACAAATATATGTTGTTAATAAAAAATCTTACTGCATTGGTATACTAAACCAAAAGGTAGATTTTACAAGCAAGAAGCATTACTTCTGAAGGAAAATCTCATTAATTTTTTCGTGACTTAATATTCTGTTCTTCGTTTTAGTCATTACAATCATATTTTTCAAAATTTTATTATTTTTAATTTATGATATTGATATAAGAAAACACGAGTAATTATTCTTTAATTATTGTAATAATAAAAATAATATTGGCAGATTATCCAAATTTTTTATTAGTCAGAGAAAATATTAGGCTAATTATACTAAATTTTTTTGTTTTAAACGGCTCAACTATTTCGCATATTATATCCTTTGTATTGCAACAAGTCTTTCATATTCGAACTTCATTGTTATTAATTACTTCATAATGTGACCATTACATTGAGTGTTATCAGTTATTTGGGAATGTACGTAGGTTTCGGAAAACGTAATGGATTAAGTAATTTGTTAATCGATAATCAAGAGAGAGATTCTACTAGCTCTATCGTACTTCGTACAGGTCGTGCCTAATCGTAGTTCCTCCGATATGATGTGCACTTACCAACTGTGCCTTACTATACATGACCTGTATGAAGTACAGTAGTGCCTAGAAAGCAGTTGTGATTCGTTAAAAAAGACGGTCAAAGATAGTTACTGGCTCCATGACAAAAAAATACTTGTTTCCCATTATCCTTATTTCCCACTGTCATTAATTACATGTGAATGTGGGTGAGATACCTTTTGTTTCGCCTTTGTGTGTATATTCTGGCGTTCCGCTCCTGCAAAATGCAAATTTATAAGTAACTGCTTAAAAATATCAACTTTGCGATAACAAGAGTTCTAAGCTTGCTACTATTTTAACATTTCTTTTTGCTTATCATGCATCATTATGTATATCCTTAGTTTTAAGAAAGAGTCATTAATTAAACGTTCGAAGGCATGTTTAAAAGTTTGAACTTCATTGAAACTTCGTGTAATTTTGATCGCAATAATAAATAATAAATTAAAATTACTTCAATTAAAAGATAGAAAATTACAGTTAATGATTATTTTCTAGATTTTTTTGTAGCCGATGACACATAAAATGAATAATTCTAATTTCTGTTCTGATAACAAATTCCGACTGTATCCTACGTTCGTAATTATGCATCATATATATGTGGGTATATACATAGAAGAGAATATAAAATATAAAACTTAAATCTCTCTCTTTCTCTCAACTTTCGAGACTACTATAAAAAAATGTACAACATAAGCTGCGTGTAAACTAATTTCGGTCTTCTTATACGAATCTTTTCCAGCGTACGCATTTGTCGGAACATTCTGCATAAAAAGTAAAAAGTGGAATTGACTGCACTTACTTCTATCAATTCGTGATCAAGAAATTCATTGTGATGCGTGTTGTGCTTAGTTTCAAGGCAAGTGCCACTAAGCTCTTCCTCGTCTTCCCCCGTACTACCTCCAGTGCTCTGAGAAATTACGCATTTTACCAAATGTCCGAGACATTTTTACAACACTTAAACATTCAAGAATAAAGTGAGCTATATCCCACAAGTAAAGCTGCCAAGCTTAGCATTTCATGAAAAATTTTATCGTATTAATTTTAATTAACATTTTTATGATTGTAACTATCAAAATACTCGAAAAATTGTGATGTTGAGATTTCTATTTTAAGATCTTCTTTTTGTTCACATGAAATTTATTTCTCCTTATCAAAAGCTTTGTGGCAAAAAAAGGAAAGAGTAGCAATCCATTTTACTCAATTTTAATTGTCGATTACTTTAGCTAAAATGCTAAAAAACTAGAATTTGAAAGATTCAAGATAGAAAACGCATCAGAACTGTGTGTGTGTGTGTGTTTGTGTAAAAATCTAGGAATAAAAAAAAGATTTCAAAACTTTAAAAACCTAGAAACGCAAGATTGTAAGATGCATGGTTTCAACAACGCGTATGTCCAGAAATTCAATAATTCGCAAATCCGCAGTTTTATAATTCAATGATTTTGAAGACCGAATATTTTTTTTTAAATTCTAGAAGTCGCATTATTATACTATAATTTCCGTTATAAATTTAATTCGAACGGTTACTTATGGGTTGATTGACGGTAACAATGGCGAACCTCTGTCGACGGTAAATGCACGACCCCTGTGCTACGGCGTTTTTCTCGCAGTTTCCGTCGATCGCGTTGCTGCTTTCCCTTGTTTATATGCGTTGGCCTGTGCAAACAGGATACGACACTAAAGACACTAGAACCAGAATCCAGAAAGTATATTAGGCAATTACGTAAAGTTCCGTGCATCAAAGATGCTGTTGGCTAATGGACACTCCAAGCGCGACAATAAGTTTCTCTATGGTTTTCTATCAGCTTCGTAAGCGCATGCGATCGCGATTTACATACCGGCCGGTCACGCGCTTATCCTGCTTCCTTATTATGGGCTTGCTCTGCGGGTTTTCGTGCTCGGTCGGAAGCACGGGGTTGGAGCTTGCGTCATAAACGCCTTGCGATTCCTCCACATCGGTTGTATTCTCTGTAAATGAAAGGCATCGGAGGCAATTAGGTTGATAAGATTATACCATTAACTTCTGATCGACATGAATTCTCTTTTTAATTCATATCATTATTAGGTGCTAGATCATATTACTTATATACGCGTAAAATAATATATTTCTATTTATCACATTAATATTTTTAAACAATTTTATAAATTTCTTAATGCACCTATAATATTGTCTTTTATATTACTAACACAAAAACCTCTCCGAAAATCCTGATGTTGATGAAACTTTACACATGTGTAGGGGAAGAGGGGGAAATAGAGGAATTTATAAATTTTTAGTTGTGGCCCAAAAACGATTCCAACAGGTGAAACTAACCCTTATCTATTTACCTCCCCTACATATGTAAAGTTTCATCAATTTTCGGGTTCGTTTCCTTACGAAATACACAAACACATACATTAAGAACAGATATTTGTAATATCTGATTTTTGAATACGTAATTTAAGTTTTCAAAAATTATATCATATTTTATAAAAATATTAGTTTATTAGCTTTAAATTCATTTATTGTTTATCATCTTTATTTGTAGAAGCTTCAAGATAAACGTTCAAAAAATTATGTTTTCTCGACTGCAACCATCTTTTGCAATAATTCTTTGTACAAAAAGCCTTTGAATTTACAAAATTGTCATAGTCTCCTAATTTTCACCGAGTTTCAAAGTTCTCACTCTAAGGCCCAGTTTCACCAATGTCAATTAACTGCAACCTTCGATTAAACTCATTCTTTGTCTCTTTCTAAGAGAAACAGGTAGAAAGAGACGAAGAGTGAGTTTAATCAAAGATTACATTTGGCCCTAATTCATTATCCTCTGTCTGCTTCAGGTTCAAGCTTAAAACGAGCGAAGGCTGACAATCCAAGAATCTCAAGTTGCACACTCGCAAACACTTTTGCAACCACGTACTTTGAAAGCTTATGGAAGACACATCTCCTGTCCTCGCCGGGACCACTCTGGTCCTAGCGGTTCTAATCCTGGGTCTCCTGGACGTCAACTCGAAGTCGTTGTCGAAGTCCTCCTGGCTGACGGAGCTGGACGCCATGCCGGTGATATCGCTGCAACGCAAAACAACTCGGCAGTGATACACGTTCATCGCGCGCGCTCACGGGAGCGGGCAGAGTGCGTGTCGTGCAAAGAGAACGAGAAAGAGAACAAAATAAAAATGGGTCCTTACAAAAAATACCTGGACATCTGAACAAAGGGTAGGTCGTGACGTGCGATACCTGCGCGGGGGTTGATACCGTCCTCGTGCAGGTGGTCCGTGGAAGCTTTAATAGCGCTCGATCTATGCTACTGTCTCGTAGGACTCGTCTGAGAAAAAGGGAGAGGAAGAGAAGTCGAGAGGAGAGCTTTGGAAAAAAAAAATCAAGATCGCGAAAGAATGAAAGAACAAAAAAAAACGAACCAAGATACGTGAAGAAAGACGCGCGACGTGCGCAGGTAGGTAGGCGAAACCCGCAATCGGGAACGAGATAATCGAGGGGATCACCTGAGCTGACCCTCGGCTGCCGATCCGGTGACTCACGGGCGACTCCGAATGTGGGATTGACAGCTGTCAGTCGACGTGAACGACGACCATAAACATCGGCCGGGACGGGCGCATAGCTGAAGCGTAGCCGCGAGATCGGCGTGTATCGATCGTCGTGTTCGCGTGCGGCAGGCAGGCAGATCGGAATGATCGTGGAAGCCGCCTTGGCAACAGCCGCGGCACCGTCGTCGTCGGCGCTGCAGGTACGCCGTTCGTTCCTTGGGGAATCCGCGGAATCGCCACGGGACTCGCTGCTGATCGCCAGTAACCGCTAGCAGTGTGCTGGCTCTCTTCGCTCGTCGACTCGGTTGTTCACTGTTGTTCACTCACTTGACTCACTGCGCTAGGCCGCCCCCACCTCTGGCGTGAGCACGATGCGTAGTATACGTACGTCAGGTGACAGACGGCTGGGAGAGTGGGAATGGGAAGTGGGAACTGCGTTCAGAAAGCGCAGCGAATCGTGCGGCCATAGACATTAGGTGAATCGAGAGCGGGCGCGAGGACTGAGAGAAACGTAGAGCGAGAAGGAGATATCTGGACTTATATCTTATTTCTGTAATGAGAGAAAGACAAAAAGACCTCCAAGATTCTCTCTTCTCGTTTAACTAAAAAACAAATGATTTTTTTTTAAATAAATGGTCACCTGATTTTTACACCCCAATTAAAAATTATTGCTATTAATTACATATATTGCATATTTTTATTATATAATTTATTAGTATTTAAGGACAATATGTATACAGATTTATTCGAGATTTTCTGAAGAGAAACTAAAAAAAATTTTTTTTAACACGAAAGAAGTGCATTAAAATTATTGTTAAGTGAGCTTTATTTTTTTCGATACTGGGGTAAATCACCCCCAGCGTCCGTTCCTGAGTTAATGTGTTCTCGCCAGCAAGCATTGTTGCTGTGGAGCTCATTTGGTCTATTCACGCCACCCTCTATAGTTTGAATGATCGACCGCTTACGAGGCGCAAAATGATCAATGAACGACTGCGTTCAGAAAACAGCGCGCGGCCGTGCCATTTTACTCACAACTTCGTAACTTAAAATGGTTGTAGCGATGAAGCTAATACGATATATATTTGTACATTTGTTTTTAAATGGATATTGTAATTTGGAGTTTTGTATACGGTCTCGTTAACAAATACTGATTAAATGGTTTTCTTTTGTATTTATTTCAAAGAACTCTTTCATTGTTTATACATTTAATATAACATATTTACGAAAGTTGCTTATTTATTTATATATTATAATGAAAAGTTAACAACATACAGGATAACATTGAAATTATAGATAATTGTTGTAGACGCAAAGTTATTTAAAAAAAGAAAACTATTGAATATCTCTTTTAGTCGTAGAAACAAAATATTAAAAATAGATCTATTTTAGCGTGCAAGGTAGCCTACTAATAATGTTTACATTATATTATTTAATACAGAAGATGGTTTTTCATATAATTAATTATCTAAAAATATAATATCCCCTCTTATAAACTGTTTTCAAACAATAAAATATAAGCTGTATAGATTAAATTTTCTACATAACAAAGTATAATAAGCTTTAAAGTATGTAGACCATTAAAAAAATTCATTTTTTCCTATATCTAACTCTTACAAAAGAAAAAAAAAACAAATAAACTTCTTAATCGATATAACATTTTAGAAATGTAGAAATAGATATCTTCAACATAATCTTAAAAAACAAAAAATCTTGCGTACATAAAAGAATATATTACTGAAACAGTATTTCACTTCTACATCGCGATATGTCAGATGTTCTCTATAGCTCGCGACTTTATTTCAAACAAATTTTCCGGTAAATTTAAATTCAATTTTTATATAATGAGAATGTCGAATGATCAGAAGACATTAATAATTTCCAAGATGACTGATGATTTAAAAAAAAATTTTTTGTTATATTTTGACTTTACGGAATAGACAACAAAATCATGTTCCTCAATTTTAAACAGTATATTTACTTCGATAAAATTTTAATTTTAGACTCCAGCCTTGCGAAAATATTTAATACTAAAAATTAAAATTTGATTTTTACTTAGGAAGACGTTCCCAATAGATCAGAGAACTTATTAAGCTCCAAGATGGATAGATTTTAGAGCTCTTGTCTGCCGTTATCCTTTAAAATCTCCAAAGGAGTACCTGTACCGCATGTTGTTTTTGTTCATTTGGTTAAACACTTTTCTTCGAAGTGATTTGGCTTATTACATCGGGAGCATACACGACCTTGTGCCGGACACATAGATATAGCGTGGTCCTTACCACATCTATGGCAATTCTTTACAACAGGGACTTGACACAACCACGAGAAATGGTTCACCTTGCCGCATTTTGTGCACAATTCGCCGAAAGCGAGGCAACGTGACTGAACGTGATGCGTTCCGCACTTGGTGCAGTCAGACACGTATTTTACCTTACAATTATCCGTGAAATGATTATATCCTTTACAGTTGTTACATCGCACCCCGTGAGCTGGACAACGATTTCTGCTGTGACAAGTACCACAGCGAGAGCATTTCATTTCGTCGAACTGCGAATTAAAAAGGGGCTGCCTTTGTACGTTCTCGCTATTCTTTTGCAACGTAAGCTGCTCGCACTGTTTCCAAAACAGCGTAATTTGATGAAGGTCCATCGATTGTAAATAACGTACTAGATTCTCTCCCTTGGACTGCACAAGAAGCATAGCTTTCCCCGTGAAATTGTAATTTTTAATATCCTCTATAATTTTCTCCTTCACAATGCTCACGGGATCACCGTGATTGCTTGCAATAGCAACAAGCTACAAGAGAAAAATGTTTATGTGAATTCACATTAATGTGAATTAAACGAGATGAAGGGAACAGTCGAGAAAAAAAAGGAAGATAATTTTTTTTACACTTTATATATACTCGATATGATGTACAAAAAATTATCATTTTCTTTGTTCTTAAATTTTTCCATTAATATACAGTCAATATCTTTATATTCTTTATTATAAATTTATAAGAAATTTATGAATAATTTATGAATTATAAGGTGATTGAAAACCATGAAGTTTTAGCAAATTCAAATTTCAAAGATGTAAATAGGAAAGGAAACATTATTTTTCAGTTTATTGATATTTTTATAGCAATTTTATAACTAAATTTAGTGCAAAATATATACAGAAAATTAATAATGCTGAAACTATTGTATTCATCCTAACATTATATTATAATCGTATTTTAACAATATTTTAACAATTGTAAAAAGTGATTTTAACGTACAATGTTACAATATTATTTCAGCTTACCATTAAGTTATCAACATATTTGTCGATATTCTCGCTATTCTGCTTTTTTTTAAGCCCAAAAATGAAGTGTATATCTAGCTCACGTAATACTGTTGCCAGATCTTTTGTCTGATGAGCATTTTGAGACAGATTCTTATAAGCGGCCTCTCCAAGCGGCCCAATCAACATTAACAGTATAACTGTCCATTGATTCTTGTATAATTCTTTGGCATCTTCTTTCTGCAGAAAAGATAAAAATTTCTGTTTCCACGCGCACCAATTTCTACTGATGCTGTTCCCTGTGGCACTTAACGGTGGGAAGTTGTCCATTTTGTTAAATATATCCAGTGTTCGAATTCCATTGTCTGCTATAAAAATAATAATGTCTGACATTATTCCACTGTCTGCTATAAAAATAATATAATATAGATATCGTCATGTTAGAATGGATTACTTACCCATATTTAATTCCTTTTTTTTATTTTTATTTTTTTTTGGTATATATGTATTTTTCTTAACTTTGTAATATACTGGATGTCAGAATAAATCTGTGTGCCATATGTAATTTCTTTACTTATAATGTGACTCTTATTTTTTTTTACATTTATTATATTATACCTTTTAAAGATAGAACAAAATGTAGTTATTGTATATTATCAGCAATGGTCAATTGTAATCAAGTATTTAAGATTAGACAAGAGAAATTTTCTGTTGTAAGGAAAAGAGAAAATACGTAAATAGAATCAAGTTTTAAAATAAATATATAATTGTAATAAGGTAGCTTGTCTCTCGTTGCTATTTAAAAATTAAAAATACATACTGCAGATAATTCCGTAATTATATACATAAAGAAATGAAGAGCAGAAACTAATTCTATTTAAAGACTCAAATGCGATTAATATCTATTTTCTTTTATTGTTTGCGCTAATTGTAAGAAATATATACTTACGAAAATTACAATGTGATGAGTTCAGGCTACTCAAACTTCTGCACTCGGGAAAGAATCGCCACGTCACATTTTGCGTTCAACATTAAACGCGTATTACACTAATCGTACTTTACTATCGCACTTTGCACGTTAATATTAGAAGAGACGTAGCACTATAATGTGACAGCTGTTCTTTACTTTTAAATAAACCGATAAAATCAGTAGATACGCTACGATAGCTTCTTTGCGTTTTACATCAGCTTTCACGTTCTCTCCATGTCGGAGACGGAGGCAGTCGGAGGGAGACGTCGGATACTACAAAGACATAACAAAAGAACGTAGCTGCTCTTAGCCGTGCTGCTGCATTTCAAGCAGCGTTGCCAAGTTGATTAAAATAAGCATTTGTCAAACAGATCAGTCAAATCTCTAGTTTACACTTTTAGACATTTATAGCGTTTTTCACTGGTAGAGCTGGTGCGCATTCAGTGCACATTTAAAGCCGTCGTACACAAACCAACGTAAAAAAGTGTATGTTTAATATAAACGGGTTAAATCATGAAGTCCTCAATATTCTCTATTGCACTTATTTGGTAAAATATGTACTGGGTATTTTATCAGTCGAAATATTTGCATTTTAAATATTATACTTTAAATATACTTTAAATATTAGAGATTAAATCAGTGTACAACGGCTTTAATGTGCACTGATTGTGAGTGCGCACCATCAGTTCTGCCAGTGAAAAACGCTATTAGATACAAAAAAACTTAACATTGACACAGAATGTATATTTTGTAATCTCATGTATAGCGCATGCGTGTTTCTAGCATATAGTCTTCTCTACATAATTTTAAAATACTTTTTAGCCTCATGATATTATCTCAATTATTACAATTTGTTGCAAATATTAAAAGATATTTATGTAATACATGAATAATATATCGCATGCTTGATTAATAATAGTAACTTGATTAGAAATCTGTTTCTGAACAAAAATCATCAGTTTTTCTATTTACATACATAAAACATAGTTTAAAATTACTGTTTTTTTTTAATTGCAGTCGTTTTCTTCTAATAATTCCTTTTCTGGAAAATTCAGCTTCAGAATAAAATAAAGGACAAAATCATATATCAATCAATTAATGTTAAGTAGATATTTTTAAACATTTATAAATAAAATTTTTATATTAATTGCAGACAATTTTTTTAGATTGAATAGATTAATAAATAATAACTTTTTTCGACGTTTTTGTAAAAGACAAAATTGAAAAAAATATGGCATTCTATTTTTTCTTACAGCTGTCCATACTGATTCATGTTATGATCTCTCTGACACATGAGACGATAAGATTAAAACTAATCGTATACGTTACTGTATGCTGAATATGAAGAATGACAAATAATTAAAGTTCTTTTAAAGTGTCGCTATATTGTATTTTAATATATTTATAAGGTATTTTTCAGGCATTAGGCATTTTCTTATAATAACAAATAGAAAAATGTAAGAAATTTTTAGTGTCAGAATTTGATTATCATAATCAGAAAATTTTCAAGACAGTTTTGACAAATATGAAAAAAATAAGTACAATTGAATTGAACTACATAAAAGATGCGAAAATATTTTCATACGTTATCTCAGATATAATTACGGCTTAATGGATTCGATATAATAGTTTTATAAAAAAAGGATTAAAAACATTAATCTCTGTTTTTTCGTCGTAAATCATCAATATAATCTCTTAAAAAACATTAACTTAATATTATACTAATTTTATAAAAATTGAAAATTTTTAATTGCAAAAGTTAATACAATAAGCAGGCAGGTAAAATAATGCGATAAATACAACAAATAGGCAGGTAAAATACTGCAATTGACTAAAATACAAATATTTCTTACACATTGTCATTATAACTTGTCAATTATCTTGTTTATTGTATGTGAAGAAAAATGCCACAACGTGACGTGAAAAATGAAATCAATAGATTAGATTAGAATTAGAAGGATTTAATCAATAGAGAGATAATTAGGTTGCCGCGGTGGAAAGAACGTTATACACATATCAGATATATATATATATATATATATATATATATATATATATCTGAATATATATAAAAAAAACAATTTGTAAGTTTAAAAATCATTTATAGGTAAAAGTTGCGTATATTTAAAGAAATGATATATATATATATATATATATATATCATTTGCGTATATATATATATATATATACGCAACTTTTACCTATAAATGATTTTTAAACTTACAAATTGTTTTTTTAAACAATAAATATTTATTTCCATAATTATCGGAAAAGTACAAACGGCAAGAGATATATATATTTTCGCGCAGTTGCAACATACATTTTTAAGTCGAAATAAAGTTTGAGCGGCATATTTATTTTTGTTGTAGAATTGGATGTTTTGCAATGTAAATTTTGTTGCGATGTAATTACTGCGTTATAATATTATTCACGATTTTATCGTGGAAGCTGAAAAATGAATCTGCGAGGGATCGAGTTAGCTCGTAATCGTGGAAATAGTCTTGCGACGAGGGCGTGGCTTATGCCAGCAATTATTTTAATGTGTTCTTCATTAATTAAGACACGTTATCGTCGGCAGAGATATTACACTAAAGGACAGAACCATCACGAACTCCATGAGTAGTTCTCTAATATAATTTAAAAAATTACCTTTTTAAAAAAAAGTAAAAAAGTCGCCAAGTACACGCGCTAATACAAAAAACTGTTACATATTGAAAAAAAACTGGTGTATAAAACTGTTTTATTATATTCAATCAAAAATATAAAACAATTTATCCATAAAAAGAATGTTTAGTTCTATATGCTTAGTTAAACTAAACCTAATGTTTAGTTTAGGTCACTAGACCAGCCGTCACCCTTGTCTCTTATACGTCTTATGTATATGGTAGATAATGTGCAAGTATCAACTCGATCCGAAAACAAGAAGACAAGGACGTAACTCTTATTTCTAATTGGCTATTCTAAATGTTGGCTATTGGTTATAAGCATCCGACACAAAATTGTTTATTCTTAACGCCTTAACGCGTTTTTCTCGCAATCTTAAAATTATTTAAGACCGCGTTACGTCGCTGGAGCCGCAGACGAACTCGATCAGCGTCGATAAAGAAATGCAATGCTCACCGATTCTTACACATACATACAGAGCGCCTGCTCTAGGGCTACCCGTTATACTGATCCGTATGTTTTTGGCTGAATTCGGGGAGACGCGTAACATGTGCATATGAAATTTTCAAACACACTTTTCTCTTATACTAAAGCTCGCAGCTCATTTCTGCAAGCACAGGATTCTTCCTTATTGTATTTCCGTGACTGCTGCAAGGTTTTTGTATACGTACACAGTCTAAAACTTTTATGTGCAGCAAATGTTGTCATGAGTCGACCGCAGAATCGAAAATAAAACTGTAATTTGCTAATGTTTTTTCGTTTTTCATACGCAATTAGTGTCTGCAGTCTTTATTATCGTCCATACTTTAATTCTGGACAAAAAATTTTTAATTCGGTAAAATCAATCAAAAGATTTGTATGTCTGAAAATATCGCGGTAAAACAGACCTGTCTCCAGCATCCCCTTAAAGATATACATATTTTATTTATTTACACATCCTGAAAGTCGGCGAATGTTTTTGTTGGTCGATATTCTGATCTTATCTTTAGGGAGAGGTAATAAATAAGGTTTTGTTCCTAATTCTCAATACTATATCCCTTATTTTAGAGATAAAGCTTTAAATGTGTAAAGTCTCCTTACGCAAGAGAAAACCACCATGTCCAACTACATTAAAATCCAACGAGAAACTAAAGACAAGAACATAATAAAGGATCTTTTTAGGCATGGCACGCACACAGAAAGTTTCAGACTGTAAATCCATCAATCTCTGATACACATGGATAATAAGAATGACGCCAATACACTGAAAGTTTGAAAATTTATAACTGAGGGAGTTATTCATTATTAAAGATTCAGGCACAAAAAAAAATGTTTCAAAAAATTCTCCAGGTTAGCTACAGTAATATACAATAAAAAATGGGATTCTATTTTAAATTCTGAAGTTAATCGTGACGTACATAGCTTTTCAAAATCATTTGCGAGATCAAATAACTTCCATTAAATAATCAAGAGACAGTTAATAAATCAAGAGGCACGGCAGTGACTTGCGCCAAGTGCACGCGCAACAGTGTGGCAAATCGTGTATCTATACGCGAGTCGACGAGAAAGATTATCAAATCACAATAACGACTGACCCGATCAAGTTTTGAGTAGGTTCAATCGATTGCTAGGGTTAAATTATATAATTAAAGTGTTTTCATTTTTCATCTACACGTCTCTTCTACAAGCGGGGATATTACGATGCAAAGCCGGCAATGTAAATTTTTACATTAAGATACGCCATTATCATCGTCCTTCAGAAAATGTTGCCCTTTTCATTTTTTCGACACAATGCGGTGCAAATGGTTTCTCGCTAACGAGAACTACTAACGATAGCCATGTCTCTTAATATTCGTATTTGACTTTGCAATATTATTTATAGTGCTGCTTTTATGTTTACAGGCTCGCGAACGTAATTCAGTTATTAAAATTGTATTATGACTACTAATTTTACATAATGCAAGCAAAGTTGCCGTGGCTCATTATATGAAATTACTTAATGTTAATTGCGTTTTACATCGTAGAATCATATGTCTTGTTGTAGGTTTTTAAATTAGTTGTATATAAATTCTCACTGGTTGTTAAAGAACTAATTTTTTCTCATATAATCGAAATATTTCTTTAATTAATAAATCTTAAACTTTAATTAAAAATAAATCATTTAAATGTAAATAATTTTAGAAAATACATTGCATTCTTTTAAATCCTTGTTCTCGAGAAACAGAAAGAAGCATTCTCTCGTTATACGTTATATTATAATATAATGAAATAATTAATATTAATATATAGTTTCATTTTATATATTATTATACAGTTGTATGATTTTTAAAAATTAGAACGGGTTTTTTTATATATAAATATATAGTTTTATTCTCAAACATTTTTGCTGCAATAAAATCTCTTGACGCTTCTCTACAAATCATATAGTTGCCATATTGCACGAGAGATGCAGCCCAGCTGCGACCCGAAGTGAAACTCTTCATTAATGTCGTAGCCCATCCTTGTCACAGATTAGCCGCTATTTGCCACTTCAAACGAAATATGAATTTCCCGAAGTCACTGGGCTCTCTCCTCTCGACCGGCCCTGGCCTCGCGGGTCGATAAAGCCTCTCACTCTCTCCCGCTTCCACATCGCGCATCCTCGACGAGGGACGAGGCGGACGAGGAACGGCCGGAGTAGGACAGAAAACCGCCGAGTTCTGTCAGTGGCCTCTCGGACACGGAAGCATCGAAAGTGGCGAACGTCTGCGGCGAAACGTTCCTCCTCGCCTCGACGTCCCGAGGCTCTGCCGCGCGCACGGGAATCCGCACGGTAATTTAGTTCGCGGTCGTTTAATGTGCGCGGAAAATGCGACGATAGTGATAACGCATCCTGTTCCAAGCCACGCTCGACGTGTACCGTCGACGTATACCGTGACGCGTTCGTGTGCGTTCACGTGTCGACATCGCGAACACGTCCAAACTGAACCGTTCGATCGGTTCTTTTTCTCTCAAACGCGCCTCTCTTCCTCGAGAAAGACGGAGTTACTCTCGTTTCGACTTATCGCGGACCTACTGATGTACCGTTCCTTCCAGCATCCCCGAAAGACACCCGGGAAAACGTTCGGCGTGCGACACCCTTATAGCACGGCATGACGGAACACGCGAGGTGTCATCTTTGCCAAAGTTAATGAGAGAATGGCGAGGAATATACATTCTTTTTTCAATAATGTTAGTCAATTTTCTTGTCCCTCCGTCTTGGACTCTTTATCTTCTTCAGTACTCGACGCTTGACGATAGCCGAGTTAGCTTGATGAGCAAGGGTTCTTTGAAAAAATAACGTTTAACGGATAATGGGATGTGGACATCGACATTGCGCGTTGACGCGGTTCTCCTTACAAGCTTCTTTTACACAGCTTATTTTACACAAGAATATCTCAAGTTTCCCGCAATTTCTTTCATCTCTTTGATCAATCCTGTAGTCATCTTTTCTTTAATACTTAAGCATTGGCGAGTTGGTATTGATGTCAGTTCACGTAAAATTTTCAAAAAGAAAAAAGATATTGGAATATTCATTGTTCTAGAATTACAAGCAATTAAAAAGAAAAAAGTCCGTTTCTTTTTAAATATTAAGAAGTGGAAATAACCAAAGAAACCTTATTTTTAATCTAGACAAGCGAGAACTGAATGGAATTAGCAAAAATTTAATTAAATGTCACCAATTTCCATAAGTCTTAAATCTCTTTGGCACATATTAAAATATATCATTCATTAAAATATTTAAATAATATTAAATAAAATCCTTTTCTTCAAATTACTTTTTTTTATATTAGAAGAAAATAAATTCTAGAAAAAAATTTATTTTAAACGCCTGTGTTTCAAAAGGTACTGATTGGCCGACATTCTTGGTAAAAAATGTCGTGATCTAAGAGTTCGTGAATGAAAGCACGCTAAAAAACCTGCTATAAATAATTCCAAAAGATTTTCATACTTTGGCCAACAATTTGAGCGAGTCATTAAAAAGGAATTAATTGAGAATGTATCGCGTGACACTCCTCAGTGCAACTGCTGGCAAAATGCAATTTTATACAACTTCACCGTATCCTCGGTCTATATCACATGCTAGCGAACCATTTGGTCGCTTTTTGCCTCACAGAAAAACAGTAATGGGCAGTAGATCAGGATGGGACCAAAAAAAAAAAAAAAAAAATTGCCAGAAAATCCGTATTATGCTCACTCTCTACTGTCAAATACGGATGTTTAATTCTCATGACATTGACTGCGATTCTCACAGCGACCGAACAAAGCTCAAACTCAGACGGCCGTATCTGGCATTAAATGTGGAATATAAATGCGGGCTGTGTGTAAAGTCGAGTAGAACATATGCCCGCGAAAATGGAGCCATTCGTCTTTTCGTTAGCTCTTAAGCATCGGTTTGGGATATTGGTGATATCTCCCGTGAAATATTTACAAAATTTAGTTCAATCTTTCATAAAGTGAAGTAAAATATTTTCATACGGTTTAATTTTATTTTCGTAGCTCAAATTATTGCAAGATAATAATGAATATTAATGTAGAAATAGTGGAACAGATGTGTCATCTTTTTTATACATATGGTCATTGTTATTCATATAGTATGATATGGGCAATACTAAAATCTCGAATATATATTCTATACCAAAGTCACAAGATTACGCACAATGCTTAAAGATTAAAATAAAAAGAAATATGTGTATGTGTGTAATTAGTTCTGGTTAATGGATCACGTCTATTTCTTTTAATTTCGAAGTCTAAGCGTTTACACGCGAATATCCCCGTTTATATTGCCGGTCGCTTTAGCTATCATTAACAAGGAGCAATAATTAACATAAAAAGTTCAAAGATGCAAAGGTTTGCAGAAGTTTTTTCAATCAGACGCGCTATCGATCCCGGCCGCTCCAAGATTCGTTCGCGCGTCTCAGCTTGCACTCGTTCACCTCGTAAGGGAACTTATTAAATCCATAACGGACAAACGAGGGTAAAGTTGAATTTGAAATAAAAATATTGCACACCGGACGAACGCGAATATCAGTGCACTGATTGTGAGACGTAACTGATAGCGTTGAAACGAGGTTGTGGGTTTATCGTCTGCGTAAAGTCCGCCACAAGTTTCCGCGAGTAATTAACGCCGCTGAAATAACTTGTTCCAGAGTACTTGCAACGAAGATGATCTAAGAAATTAGAATTAGAGAGCTTATTTAGGAAATGACGGTCGAAATCGCGGCGAAACAGAGGAAGAAGCTGGTCGCTGGAGCGAAAACACGTCGATAGTGTAAAATAATCTTGTTTTCGTGCGAGACATTGTTTTTCGAGAAAATTGATTTTAAGGACTCGAAAGTTAATAATACCTTCTATCTTTTTAAAAAATCTCCAATAATCTTATGCAATACATTGTGTTGCGCTGATGGATAATATGAAAAATAAAAACAGAATAAACCATTGTTCTCTCTGAACAAAAAATTGTTTCATCATATATTGTTGAAAAAGGATCTGAGAAGGAGACATCTGAAAAGGAATTTATTTTATTTCGAACGAGACTAGACTGGCGAAAAATAGACTTATATATGAATATTGAGAGAGAAGTTCCAGCCTTGAATTAAGAATGCATTTTTTGTAACCTAGCTTATGCACTTTGACGTTCAAAAGAGACCTTCTAAATGTAAAAAAAAACGTGATATAAAGATCACTTATCAATTTTATTTTTAGATAAATCTAGCCGTTACCGAAAATATTGCAAACTCTTGAAATTATAATATGTTTTTTATCGAAACTTTATTGAGATGTATTTTTATTATTGAGCGGGGCTAAAATTATATGATCAGATTAGATGACACAAATGCAATTTATAGAAGCGACTGATGTTATCAAACTATTGAAATATACATTGCTAAAGTTGCGGCGTTCGTATTTTCAATGTAGTTATTGATGAAGACTTTTAAAACTTGATCAAAAACAATTTCGTAATTGAGATTGATATAGAGAACAATTTAATCGAGACATACAAAGGAAATACGACAAAAAATATTCACGCAAAATAGATTGAGTTTCAACTCAATTTCCGAATGGTTAAATTTATTCAATTGATTGCGTTTAAGTTTTCAAAAGTTTATCAAGTTTGAAGAAACTAAAGTACTGCTTTTCAGTAGTAATGCTTCAGTAGAACTGCACGATAAATTTATGTTTATTCAAATTTAGCAATTAATGGTACAAAAAGTGAGATATAATATACATATTTCGTTCTTTAAAATGTTGTATTTTATATCCTATAATTTAAATTGCAAATATTTACTTATAACTCTATAATGGGAGTTTAGTCTTCTGAGTCGGTTATAAATATTTCGAATATGTAGAAAAATACATTCTTTTTTACTTTATTATATACGCATTTGCGCATAAATTTAGTTGCTCAGAGTTCTTACTGTGCATTATGAAATTAAGGAATTCTATATCGTATATAAAGTATAAATAACATGCAATTACGCGTGGATAAGCGTAGTGAGTAATGCGTGCTGGCGATCAATGTAATTAAATCGGCGCGACAGTATGGCGTGTTTTCTATCGATGGTGTGTTGTATATCGATCGATGTGTTTCAGCTCTCTAACGAATTTTTATGGCTTTGCGTCGCTACCTCTGGAAAATCCTCAGAATAATTTATAGTTGGTTTAGATAGAAACGGATACACTTTACGATTCGTGATATTTCGAACAATGTGTTACGTTGCATTATTTAGAGTTTTACATTGACATTCGGGAGCAACGCATATAACACGTTCTAACTTTGCTAATTTAACTTTAAGCGGATTACATTCGCGCGGTGAAGTTATAGAAGTGGCATAAATTTCTTCAAAGTGTACCGTGCTATCTTTCCTTATTTATTTAGTAACATGAAGTTCATGACAAGTACATTGTAAGCAACGTAAGCTACATCCAATCGCTTAACCAAATCGCGTACTACGAATTTCATAGACAATTTATTTAATTAATTTGCAATCTTAATTTTAACAATACTCTTTTGATGAGTCGGCAATTGTTTCTTCTTTAACGAAAACATCTAGATGTTTGTATTGTTTAAGTTTTAAGTGATCCAAAGGGAAAAGTTTTCTTTGTGAAACTCAATTTCTAAAGACTAAATACAACAAACTCCTACAGCTTGCAGTTAATTTCAAATTGACTTTATTTTAATAGAATTTCCAACTCGTGGTTTGATTATGAAGAGATATTAATAGAAACTGGAAAGCGTCGTGCGATAAATAATGATTTACCTTGATATTTTCGCTAAGACAAAATTAATTGTTTTGGAAAATCTGTTGTTAAATATTAAAATTAACAGGAAGTTGTGAGCTAAGCTGCTCCTTTATTATGTTATCGCTTCTAACTTTGACGACAAATTTCCATGTTATACGTGGAATTTAGTATAGGTATAATATACACGTAGATATATACAAGAGAGTGTATAATATCCTTCGTCATATTATCATTTGTTTAAAAGTTAGCAAAGTTTCCTCAAAATTTGCTCAAATGCGCTAATTGGATTCTACGCCGAATATATCGCCTGAAATCCCGTACCAACGTAATTGTCAACGTTTCGAGTTTAATAATAATCGCAAATTACCACTGCGTAAGCCGGAGACAAACAACACAGCAGTTTCCATTACAATTCTGGATTTAACAGTGACATATTTGGTTAATAACAGGCGACGTTCGTTTATGAATAACAATTTGGAGATAATTATGATTAGAAGTAATAAATGCACTATTGCATAAAACGCAATCAAAACAAAATTTAATCTTTTTATAATTACATTATAAAAAGATGTAATTATATAGGCGCAATTATATTTTTTATCTTTTGTTTAATAAAATATATTTTCTATACAGAATATTTTATATCTTATACATAACATCGTTGAAGATTATATAAATTTAAAGAAGGGCATATGTTTAATCTTGCAATTTTCTAAATTTCTTTCCGCAAAAACTAAGTTTCATATAAAACAATTTTATTCTACAATTTCCATTAACTTTTGTAGAATGACCAACTTTTTAGTTTTACCACTAGCTACGAAACACTTTGTATTTTGCCTAGTTAGTTATTCGTCCCTTTTAATGACCCTTTTAATTTAGCGCTCACACGCCACACTCGTAAAACAGGGAACGTCTTCTATTTTCTTGACAATATAACCACAATTAACATTAGAGCTCTTTAATACCTAAATGGTGCTCTAAATTATGGGGCAACCGAAAGGGGAAATGTCTCTTGGGAATCCGACTTTTAGCTTCGTATTGAAATACGAGCTATATAGCTATACAGCCGATCAATATTTACAAGAAGAAAAGGAAACACTGATTATGATGCTACAGAAGTCATTGACATCGCCGGGAGTCACGTGGACACTACGAAGTCGGAATATGTGCCGGTCAGTCGACGCTGTTGGGTCTCATTAATCCATCGGCGGAAACATGCTATCGGAATGCGGCGGGCTGGTGCACTTCAAGAAGAGACTAAAGCCTTGCACGCAAAGGTCTCGAGAACTAATTCGCGTTTTTGGAGGATAAGATGAGCAAAAGTGTGGAGTTACTCGCTGGATCGGAGGACAGTGAGCCAACACCTACGAGTGAGTAATGTTATAATATTACGATATGCATTGTGTGTTAAACGGACCTCGTTTTTTATAAGAATAATTAATTGACTGGAATAATAGCTGGGAAGGGTAGGCAATCGTTCCATTTTTTTAAATCTACAACAAGACGTATTGGATCTTTCAAGTAATTTAAAAAATCTTTTAAAAATTAATAGCAAAATATATATATATAAAACAGAAAGCATTACACATTAAGTGCAATTAAGAACGATTTGCGATGTAATGTTCTAAGAGAATAATAAAAATTGGACACGGCAAATTCCCCTACATTTTTATTTTTTCTATATAATTTGAATAATTTATTTAGCGATAGCCAAATATTTCTTACTTAATGTAATTCTAAGAACGTAATAAGAACTGGACACATAAATTCCCTCTATTTTTATTTTTTTTTTATACATATAATTGGAATAATTTATTTAGCGATAGCCAAACATTTCTTACTATCTAGAATCCTACGAATAAAAATTGTAATGTAACAATAGTTTTTTCAATGTCCGATAAGATGATAATCGGATTCCTCCTATTTCTGGGACGCGTCGACAAATGTAATATTCCAACTAGATGATCGGAATACCAGATGTCCGTGATACATTAGCGCGTTAAGATGATTTCCGGTGAAAGGGAGACAAAATTCAATAAACGACGAATGCATTTGCCCTCTACAACTCTACACTTCCGGGAATCCACGTCCAGAAGGCGTGATTTCGCGTCACATTGCACGTTATTTTTGCTAATGAAAACTTGACTGCAAAATTAACGGAGAATTTAATTAAAATTACGTTCATATCGGGTGCTCTGTATATCAGATTTACGTCAAGACATTATAATTGCATTTTCGTCGTAAATTGTTCTTTTGTTGATGCAATAATTACTTTTTGCAAATCCAATAAGAGCAATAAAAGCACTTTAATTCAGATACAATAATACTTTACTTAATACAATAATTCAATACTTAATACTTTTTCAATAAGAGGAGTGTTCTGTAATAAATAAGTAAATAATGTGCCAGCTATTATAGAAGTCGGAAATGTATATCGATTGCGCGACACATCATCGTTTCTGGAATATAATGAAAAGTATATTAAGTCTTTTAGACATTGTGATGAGTATTACTATGTTTAATAATACAGACGGATCGATATGCTTACATGTGAGTACGTATAATGTACTTCCCTTGTAATTCTTCTAAAAGCATTATGTGTTTTTCCTTATATCCATTTACAGGGTCCAAGCTCACTCGGTTTCTTTTCCGCGTTACATCGACACATGTTTTCAATTCGACCAAGGATGGAAAATACTTGTTATATAACATAACGTTTTATAAGTACATACCAAAATTGGGTTGATATAAAATAGAAACTATAATTTACTAATTATAGCACACAGATAAATAAATACATTAATAATTAATATATATGTTTTAATAATATAAATATTAATAATACAAATACAGAGGAATATTTTTTTAAATGTGCGAAATGCAAATAAAAAATATTAGTTCTAAAATGTTAAACTTGGATAGTAAATACATATATAATTAATATGTACGGGGTGTCTGGTAATAGTAACATCGCTCGTGAGTTAAATTGAATAGAAAAATTCTTTACCATTTTGCGATTTTTAATTAATGAGAAATTAATTAATAAAGATCTGCAGATGAGTGTTCATCTGCGCGATTCAGTGACGAGGGAAAAGACAGTCCATTAATTAATTAAATATTAATTAATTAAAAATGGATTATATTAATTATATTAGAGATGGTTAGAAATAATAGTAAATAGTCAGTATTCCATTATTTATTCCATTATAAAAATGTTGAAATATAACGACGATCTTTGCCGTCAGAGACGTTAAAAAGACGTCAAAAAGTTAAATACCTTCTTAAAATGATTTAATGAACCTTATTGTATGCTTGACATACATATGACCACGTTTTAAAATATTTAATTACCAACGTAACATAAACAAAGAGAATGTTACAACAACAATTTTCATCCGAGTAAAAGCCTGGTGTAAAATATTCAACGTATCGGAACCACGGTCACCAATATCTATAAACAATATTTTCGAATCATATTCAATATACTTTACTTCTCTGTTGGAAAATTCGTCGCACAATTGCTGCTGTCAAAAATATTATCTGAAAATGTTGCAAACGCTATTGATTCGTTATGCAATATTTTGTTAGCGACAAAACACTAATTTGTGATTTCAAGATATTAAAGTATTACATCTCTTTTGTTTTGAAAATTCAGATCATTTATTCGTTTGTTTAAAAAAAATGTCGGATTACTTAATAACAAATTATTCAAAAAGTGCGAGTTAAATAATAATAGAAGCGTATAAAGTAGAGAAAAAATTTTCTATAGTTTTGTAGCACATAATATCAATTTTCTAAAAACATGAATTTAGAACGGTTCAGTAATAAACTCTTTGATTAAACGCAGATAATCAACACACATTGCAGTAAATCAGACAAATGCAAGTTGTCTCATAACTGTTATACAACTGTATTTATAGTTTCGTTAGAACTTATTGAGAATAGGAGTGTCTATTAATAAGTTATCCGTGCACATTAAATCAAATTACCCCATCAAGGTTGTTTGTGCCTTGTTTATTCAAGTTTTTTCGCTGTCTACATGATAAGGTTTGCCACGACAACGCCAATAAAACTTTTCTTCTCCGTGCACTCGGTGTCGTAACTCGATCGAGAATTGCATTTCAACTTGCAGGTAACACTCGCGCTCAAGAGAGATCCAGATTAAACTTGAACGGGAGCCGTCTGCTCTCGAAAAGCGCCACGGAGCTCCGGGACAGCGAGATCGCGAACAGCTCGCCGTCGAGGCGAGGCGATGGATCGGGCGAGTCCGGCATCGTCCATCATCATCGACATCATCGGCATCACGGGGCATCGGTGGCCCAACGCACTCACACTTTCTTCGCGACTCTGAAGAGTCGCTGGGCGCGCAGCAGGAGCAAGGAGCGGAAGAAGTCCAAGGATGCCGGTAGTGCACAGGACGCGAGCCAACTCAAGAATCCCAGTGCCGAGTCCGACTACGCCGCCGATTACTCCTCCGAGCACAGCAGAAGTTCCTCAGCCACACAGAGCCCGGCCAGGCACTGCCTCAATCGCCCAGGTGAGAGATGTTTTTCTGACCGACATTCCACGCGGCCTCGTGCCGAATTTGCCTAATCTAGAAGAACAGATCTTAAATTGAAATATATAACTAATAAAAAAAATTTTAGACCTGAGAAAGAGGTGCAAGATTAAAAGGCAGTGTAATGTTTCTGCATGTGCGCCGATGACCTGGTTATAAAGTTTCCTCTATATCTGATAGCGTCTATATTTACATATTGCATATCTACAACAACCTTGCATGGTCTGATTTTCAAATGGAACGCAAGTTTTGATTTATCTTTATGCCTTATGTCTCTTTATGTTGTCCAGTTAAATAAAATAAATGTAAAAGTTATAAAATAATAGTCTAAAAAATCGGCAAAAATGCCTAAAATATTATTAATAATAAAACGTATTAATAAATCAATTTTTAGATATTTTAAAATTCTCTAAGTAATTATTAGTAGGAAAAACAATCTAGAAATTAAGAAATATATCAAATCTATTTTTAATATGTATAAAAATGTATGTGTATAAATTTTAATATGTACAAGAATGATATTATCACAAATGGATTGTGATAGAAAATTTTTATTACGTTGTACGATCTCTATACAATTTATCGCGTAATATTTCCCTGACATGATAATTGCTATCTGCTATACAGCATTAAATGCATAGTGAATTGAAACACTGTCATATGAATGAAGCATTAAACAGCTCTGTTTGCATCGCTTGCAACAGTGCTTTTCAGCTAATATTTGATAAAACATTAATGCCTCCAATGCATCATCTCGAGTGCTTTATTTATTTAATATCCCGAGAGGAATCGAGTCTTTCTCATAAATGATCATATTTGAAGGAATAACAAACATTTATTTTCTTTTTTATATTAATTATTTAACGTAACGTATTAATAACATACTTAAATAATAATTATTTTTTATTACATTTCAATTTTATCTAGTATCATTTAGTATTAATAAAATCGATGTTATCGAGAACTTCATTTAGTTTTTTCAAAATTTTCCTATAGGAATTTTATTCCCCGAAGCGTTCTACGCGGAGAAATAACAAATAGTGGTTCGATTATACTTAATCAAGTTTTGTTTCAATTCAGCTATTCAAGTATCTCAAGCATTCTCAATGGTTCAAGAAATGAAATTCTGATTATAAATTTTAAAAAATGCGACTTTTGTGTGATTTCATCAATTCATTTATAAATATTACAATACCAGGCAAATTCCCGATGTTCTTTTTCATTTCTCGTTTTTACAATATAAATTAAAATATGCCAGTACAAATACTATATCAACATTTACATTTAAACAAATAATTACTCTTCTAAAAGAGTATGGCTTTTTTAATCCATTTATCAAGTCTATGTTGCACATTCTTATGCAATTGCCAGTTGTTTTGTTCCAAGTTGTTACTTTGTATTAGTAAAAGTTAAAACGCACTGATCTACAGTACAGATGACTATCTAAGGGTTAAAATATTTAACCTTTGGAACTATGTCTGGGTTACACGGATGCAATCTAGAATATTGAAGAATGAATATTTATCACATTCATTTGAATAACTGATTGCTACGGAAGTTACTGCATTTTCAAGCGAATTAATTAAGTTTATTGACAAGTCACTCGGCTCAGAAATTGATCCTTCTTGCAGGACAGTTGTGTCGCGCGAATTAATATCCTGGCGAAACAGAGTATATAAATTCACGTTGGAATACGAATGCGTACACTTTAAAAGATGAGCCAATCAATCACCACACATCTGAAATATGTTCTGCGTAAAATATATTAAAAAGACATATAACAATTTCGAATATTTGTAAATGTGCACGAATAATATTTGTTATTTTCCAACGAGCGATTAACTAAAGTACCCACGATCAACGATCAACGTAAATAGTTTTACATGCGTAATTTATACGTGCAAATAATTACTTATCCAAATTGTACATAGCGTTGATTATCAGTATGCAAATATTGCGCTCTTGGTAATGTAACGTGAATTTATTTGGAGAGCACGCGGAGGAGAATACCTATTGAGCGAGCGTTGGTACCTAACGCCAAAAGTCGACATGCGCGGCACGTTTAGACCTCATTACATCGATTGATCCGAAATGATCCAGCACGAATACTGACGTGCATCGCTATACTTAGACAAATTAACTCGGAAGACTTCTCTTGTGTATTTTTCTCTGTTCTATAATGCAAGCGCCAGCGCGCATAATGGTTTTTAAATATCCTTAAAGTTGTAGAATCGTATCGGCGACAATTGGATAATTACATTCTCCTTATCTAATCGCATTTTTATTTTTGCGACGTTCTCGGAAAACTTTCAGTAATTTGATTCTTCATTTGTTCGATTTCGCTGTGCATATAAAACCGTGAAATCAAATGTAATTAAAATCTCACTTAAATTTGTACGTATTCGATGTACATCATTTTCCCTCTACAGTACTGTTTTACATTTTTAAAAATGCAATTGAGTTGTCTATAAAAGTAAAGAAAATTAATCAAATTAATTAAACGATGTAAGTTAAGTATGTAACTTACAGAAAACTCAGAAGTTGAAGTCATATATATTATTTAAACTAAAATCGGAATGTTTTAGAAGACACTTGATAAGACACGACTTTTATTTATTTCCAATGATCACATTTGTGGCGAAAATCACGGATATCGCTATCACACCGAGCCAAAAGGAATGATGATAAAGCAATGCATACTGAATGCGCAGAATCTCCATTGGCACGCAGTAGCAGAGAAAAGACTGTGATTGTGCAAGAGGATAACGCCGGAAAATGCAGCGAGGGATTCTCCAAAGGATCCGTGAGCTTTCAGAAGGAAGAGCATATAAGCGAGGAACCTCGACGTTCCTTCAGCCAAGAGGGCGACTTTCTTCAGGACGAGATGACACGAAAGAGAGAACAAGCGTTGAGGCAACATGCCTTCTTCCAACTTCGTTTACACATAAGAAGAGGCGCAAATCTCGTTGCAATGGACAGAGGCGGTAAGAAAAAAAAATCAAACTTCAACTATCTTTGATTAGAGATACAATATATGACTTATATTCGTTTTTAAAATAAAAAACCGTCAAAGAAGTTATCATAATAATTGCTTTGCAAGTTAAACACTATTGAATACATATGTATTGCACATTATGAAAAATGCGGTTTAAAATTGCTGTAAATTCGTTTAAAGTTATGTGGATATATCGACATTTACATGCCAATAAATAAAATATAGCTCGAGACATTCGTGCCCTATTTGTGAAAAGCTAAGAACCATCGTATTTATCGCATAACCGTAAATTTCACGATATATGGTTTATGGTTTGCGGTTTGCTTTATGATTTCAGGCGCGAGCGATCCTTATGTGAAAGTAAAATGCTCAGGGCGATTGCTGCACAAATCGCGAACCGTTCATCGCGATCTAAATCCAGTTTGGGACGAAAGCATCACCTTGCCTATAGAAGATCCTTTTCAGCCACTTACTATCAAGGTATTTAGCGCTTTTCTTCATATCGAAATTTCGAATATATATATAAAATGGCAGAAAAGTTAAATAAGTTAATATTCAATAATTTCGATTTTTATCAGAGGCAGAAATTTCCATTAAGAACAATTTTTAAGTATCAAAAGTAAATAGAGAAATGCCTTACCGGGATCTTTGTATCTTTAATATTTTTTCCATGAAAATTTTATCTACACTTTTTTGCCCGGCAAACTGCTCACCGATTATTTATCGGTCTTGAAACAGTCTCGTCGGAATTCTCGTCGGAGTAAATTCACATAATTAAATCGATAATCGATTTAACAGTCATGCTAATGAGCATCTTTTCAAATTACTGCAAAGAATTTATTGCGAAAAATATCACCCTAGGCAGGGTTTGAATAGTTTTTAATTTAATTTAATCCGTAATAATTCAAACTGTTCAATAAAATACACAATTAGATGTTTGAAAAATAATTTGTATTTTATTTGAATAAAAGAATTATTGTAGAATTTATCTGTATTCTAATTACTTAAAACGTCCTAATGATAATCAAACGGTTTTTTATATGTTGACAGGTTTTCGATTACGATTGGGGCCTGCAGGATGATTTTATGGGGGCTGCTTTGTTGGACCTCACGCAACTCGATCTTGGACATGCTCAAGATATAACATTAGAACTTAAAGATCCGGACAGACCAAAGCAACATTTAGGCGAAATCCACCTAACAGCTACACTTTGGCCGAGAAATCAACAAGAAAAAGAACAGGTACTTTATCCTCTTCAATCCGATAAAATACATTTAAGAATCTTTTTTATCTTTCACCTGGATTTATTTATCTGTGAGATGATTTGGCTAATCAGCCATGATATACATATACATATAATACCAACAAATATTAAACAATATAAAAAATGAAATGTTGAAGAAGTATCAACAAGAAGTATAGCTCCGTAAAGGATTAAGTAAGGGGCGATAAGCTAACAATAAGTCGATCGTTCTCATCTTGGTAGAGAGATGGATGTGCCCGTGCGTATATTTATAGCGTGTATATGAAGAATGGGAAACTGGGTTGTGAGGGAAGTACGCGCCCGCGTTCGTATTACGATATCGACTTGTCGTTGAAAGTGGAGTGCAAGGCCTGGCTTTTATCGCGCAGCAGCACTACTTACGTATTAACTATTATTAAACGCCATTCCGTGAGAAATAACTAAGTGGAATACTTCTCGGGTGTTATACATTAAATCCAATTTATTTACGAATTAATAGTAATTTACGTAATAAACTTAATCTTGTTGCAACAATTAACGCGCTTATTTCAAAAGCCTTGCACTTAGGTCATTTAAATTTTGCAATTACATAGGCTACAATGCTCTACCGTTTAATTTGTATTAATCTTAATGATAATTACTTTTAATAAATACTTGGAATATTTTTTTTAGAATTTGGTTGTTACGTGCAATTTGCACAAAATTTAAATTGGCCTCAAATAATTGCTCGCCTGATTTTAAAGATAGTAATTTAGCCTTCAGAAAGAGGTGCTTTCATCAAGTCTCTCTTTATTAAAATCTAATTTTGTATCCGTTAATATATTCTCTTGATAAATTATAAAATAAAATTAAGTATAGAAAAATGAGATACAAGCAAAAGAATACATAATTTGTGAATTAATTATTGACAAATAATATCTCTCTATATTTTCATTAAGGAAATATCGATTGCGAGGCTAAGAACTGTCAGTTGAAATATGCTGTTATTGGACATTCTGTGTATCTATAAAGTTGGTTGATAAGCGTACGTAATATGCCATCTATACATTACGTGTGATATGTTCCCATATATCACATTGAACATATTAATAGCCTATCGTAATCCGATGCTATAATCCGATGCTATAATCCGAAGCAATCATTTTTTTTTAGATAAGATCTTTTAGCCGGTATTAACGATCTGGAACTTTAATCCTCTTCTGATATTAAAAAAATTTTGATCTTATCAAATGCAACCGCGCTTTATCTTTTCAGAAATCTGATTCGACAATGAGTTAATTATAAATACATATTTAATACAGAATAAAAGAGTTTACAAAAGAATATATAAAAAAGTTCAATATTTTATTTTTATAATAGCACACACACACGCGTGTGTACTTCTTGAAGTCCTTTAAGTTTGACTTCGAGATTAGTTTCTTTGAATGAAATAGTTTTTAAATAAAGGAGAATATTTCTCCACATTCTAATTAGATAAATAATGTTTTCCTTCTTACATTAAACAAATTTATTGCTATTGCACTATATGATATCTCTTTTCCTCACTGAGAGAAACGTTTTGCTGTATTAGCAAATCATTTGTCACTATAGTGACAACAAACACTTGCTTTGCGAGAGCTAATTAATTTAGCAATAGTAGCAAACCATTTGTTGCAATAGCAAAAAGTTTGCTCTCATAGCAAATCAAATTTTGTTGTCACTTAAAGAGTGACCGCAAAAACAGGCCAAAAATAGCCTAATTCACCCTCGTCTTTTTTCACCCTTGAATTTAGACTTCTACTTGGTACTAAATGATAGTCTATGAGTCATGAATCCTCAGAAAGTTTCAGATTGAGCCGGCTTTGAAAAAAAAGAGGCGAGGGGACTCACTCTAATCACTTTTATGTACTAACATATATTCGCGTATATTTGTAAATAATCACATAACAGCGAACGAATACATTTTTTGAACCTATTATTATGTAAGTTTCCATTTCAACGTTTTAAAACAGCGAATACGCAACTAACTTTGACCCGGCCTCCATATCTTGAAAATAAAAAGCCGGCTCAATCTGAAACTTTCTGAGGATTCATGACTCATTATAGACTATCATTTAGTACCAAGTAGAAGTCTAAATTCAAGGGTGAAAAAAGAGGCTATTTTTGCGGTCACTCTTTCTCTCAGTGCTATCTCTACGAGTTGAGAAACGCTCGCGTCAGACCGCGTGTTCCGCGGCGCGGTTACGGCATCATGTATACACAATGCCTCATGCAATGTTTGCCGACATAACATTGCTTTTCTCGTGTGAAGAATGGAGAGGGAGAAGAAGCCCAGCTGGTCAGCACGCTTCGCAGGTTGCCGATGAAGAACGACTTGTTAGTAGTCAGACGACTTTTGCCGTCTTACTTTGCGAGCACGACAGGTGCTTCGCGCTTATCAGTGCGGTGCCGATTCGATACCGGCACGGAAATGTATTCCATTGTGCGCGTTGGTAACGAGTTCACTTTTGTTCCTGATAAGAGACTTCCGACGATTGGCCGTGTGCGCACGTAACCGAATTGTATTCCTCCGTCTGTATTTTCCGGCGTGACTCACTGGCGCTAATCGGCGATATCGTATACCGTGGTCGTCGAGAGGAAGTGCTTATATTCGCACTTCACAATTTTTTTAAACAAGACACAAGTGAATCAGTGTGTAAATCTATGCTCGCGGACACTTTTTCTCCCCCATTTTTTTGTTCTCTTGCGCGTGTCAGTCGCTGGCGTTGCCGCGTCGAGTGTAAGACATAAAAGCTTTAACGCGACAAAGTTCTTCAGATTTATCAGTTTCGAGTGTTTGCTGTAAGAGATTTCTTCTTTTACGAGAAATTGTTATAAAAAGTGTGTATCGTGTAATCGTATAAGAAGTGACATAAAGTTGAGTATATATGTTAACATTTTAGATTTCGGAAAATATATTAATTTAGGGAAAAATAGTAAAGTTTCTCAACGCTTATTGCATAAGAGATGCAGAATCATCGCGTTTAAACGTAACTTGTATATTTCCTGGATAATAAGTTCCGAGAAAATATATGCTTGAACGCTCTTATTAGGAATTGCGACATACTTAGTGACGATGTCGAATAAAAAACGAAAGACAGAAATCATCTCCGAAGAAATCTTGTTTTGCCACTTTCGAAGTGAGTCCTTGAAATATACAAGCCGATTGAACGAAAGATGAGAACGAGTTCACAGTTATTTCGCTGCTAAGGAGAACCATGGAATTCGTAATAAATTCGTCGACGAAAATAACACGTTAAAACAGACGCTTTCCACGAAGGAAAATATTCACAATTCCGTCATACTTGCTTCGAAACGTTCAAAGCAGTTTTCACTCGCAAGAGTAATCTTCGCGAAGAGACCCGGAAACGTATTGAATTTGAAATCGATAGTACATTCAATCTGTGTCCGGTCTCAACACATTCGAAGGACAAGTCGATGCCTCCACCTCGAAGAAGAGCGATCGACAAAACATGCAAAATTGATATAAAGAGAGAACCCCGATCGAAGCTGCAATCGTCGCATCCAAAATGGACACCGCGCCCGAAATAGACTTCTCATCTGAACCAAATATCGCGGGTGAACTTAACACTGCAGTGCCCGAGATCGAAGTTACGTCGGAAAATGCCAAAGTTACGTCTGCGAACGACGTCGCGTCCGCGGAGATAGCGGCCACGTCGCCGTCGGAGAAGAATTTCGACGACGCGTCTAAAGTCGACACTGCATCTGAAATTCACGTAGTGTCTAATACGGATGTGGCATTTAATAAAATGGATGTGGTATCTACCGATATATCATCCGATATTGCGGATGTGGCATCTAATAAAGTAAATACGGTATTTACTGAGAGATTATCCGATATTGCCGTGCCTCTCAGAGGTTTGCCCCGGAAACCAGATCGACGAGAAAGACGTCATTCTATCGAGGTATTAGATCGATCCGTGTCAAAACATAAATTCGAGAGGAATTTCGCTGAGGCGGAAAGCGACGCTCGCGTGAGCAACGCCGCCGGTGTCTCGGCGTCGCATGGCAATTTTTGCGGAAATATTCAGCGCGAGGAGGAGAATTCGCGAGAATCGAGTTCTGTCGCAAGCGAAAAATCCAAGATTCAGCAAACGTTTGAAATTGAAGAACTCCCGAAGGTGAAACGAATCGAAGAACTATTTGTTAAGACGAATTCCGAAATTACGGAGGAAGGATCGAGTGCTGTCGACGTCGAGAAATCGAAGCTCGAGAAAGCATCGGCGATGATAGGAGTTTGGAAGACGCGAGTGCCTGAAGGACTGTCCACCGAAAGTTTCTCTGGCATCAAGAAACGGAAAGCAAAGGGTTCATTAGGAAGTTGTCTAAAGCGGAAGGTGGATTTGATAGAGAGAATACTGGAGGATCAGGTGGAGCGAATTTGGGACGAGAACGTGGAGAAGCATACGTGGCTGCAACCGATCGAGACGTGGATCACCGATCACCGCAGGCCCTCGTCTAATTACACGTTAATGCACTCTCAATCCGTTGACGCGACCGACAACGCGACGGATGTCAATCAGGATGCCATGCCGGAACCTACGTACGATTTCAAGTTCACACCGGCGACGGGAGAGGACGAGGAACCGAAGATCGAGAGCAGATTGACGGAAGGTCGACGAGCCGCGAGAGCCGACGAGCCGAGGATCGAGAACAAGATAACTGAACATTTGCGAAAATTGCGAAAACGAGCGGTTTCTCCAAAATCGGATCGATTTGAATCAGCAAGTTTGAACACGCAGCTGAACAAGCAAGAAATTGTTTCCCCATACGTGGAAAATGGAGAGAAAAATCCAAATGTTTTAAGTGACGTCTTGGAAGTGAAGGAAGTCAAACGCCATGATCTTCTGGACAAGCTGAAAGGCAATGTTAAAGAGAAAATGGAGGACATTCATAGGGTAGAGTCATAAAGAAGAATTTTTCAATCTTTAAATCCGCGTTCATATCTGTATTATCAAATAAATTTTTTACGGCAATGTACGTAATAGACATTAAACACAAGAATATTAATAAAATTTCAAAAAAGCGATTTTGTAGAAAATTATTTTGTGCAAATTGTTTCTTGAACAGTAAAACTTTATCAATAAAAGAAGGAATCGAACAATCATAGTGGATTCTGTACGTAGTCGCTTTTGTTTTCAATTTGCAATTATACGGTGTTGTAATACAAATCCTGCATTAGTCTCCCTAGTGATACTTTTATTTAGCGTTCCATTTTTCCACATTGCAGTATTTTCAGAGAACTAATCGATTGGCGGACGTGAATAGACGATTGAAATCACAAATATGGAGTTCGGTGGTGACGATTGTGCTCGTCGAGGCAAAGAATTTGTTGCCGATGGACATAGACGGTTTGTCGGATCCTTACGTGAAATTTCGGTACATAAAATTTAATATAATAAAATGGAATGCATAACTTGATCATTCTGATTACTTTTTATTGTTAGCAAATGCAATTTTTTTAATAGATATTGCTTTGAAATTTGCTTTAATAGAGAAATCTAGATTGTTTTCTTTTATAGATTGTTTTTCTATTAATTGCTTATTATAAAATTTTTAAACATTTTTAAATTAAAGTAATTAGTTTAATCAAGTTATGATATTTCATTCCTGTTTGTTATTCCTGTTTGTTATTCATTCCTGTTTAATAAAATTTATTTTTAATCACACAATTATTAAATTTACATTAATAATCTTCTCAAAAGCGCATTTTAATATAAATGTTTTGATGAAATAAATGTTTTTGAAATTTATTCTTGAATTTCTTTTATTGATTTATTATTTTATCGTATTTAACATGTTTATAAATATTTATAATAATATAAATACAAACGTAAATATAAATTGATATTAATATTATAATATTTTAATATTGCAATATCAAACTTGTTTTTTTAATCGTAGAATGAAAATTATTCTGTTTTTCACAGTAAAATCAAATAAAATGTAATCTCGAAGATATTTAGCAATTCAGGCTACAGTCGTTTACACACTGCGAAACTTTTGCTATAAAAACTAGAGTCTCGTACTTATACTAATTTGCAGACTGGGCACGGAGAAATACAAATCGAAAGTCGTTAACAAAACATTGAATCCAATTTGGTTGGAGCAGTTTGACCTCCATCTCTATGAGGACCCGTATCTGGGACAAGAGTTGGAAGTGACGGTTTGGGATAGAGATAGGAGTCATCAGGACGATTTAATGGGCAAGACGGTAATCGATCTGGCGACTCTTGAGCGAGAGACCACGCATCGGCTATGTCGCGAACTCGAGGATGGTTCGGGCACTATCTTTTTACTTTTGACGATAAGCGGCACCACAGCCAGCGAGACAATCAGCGATTTGGCCGCGCACGAGGAAACGCCGATAGAACACACACAATTGGTTCAACGATATTCCGTTATGAACACTTTGCAGAGGATACGCGACGTAGGTCACTTGACGGTGAAGGTAATTAGAAACGATTAGTATTAATTGTTAACATGCTAGCATGTTAATATGCCGACATTGAAGTGTTAACTTTTTTAGAATGTCGAGAAGGCATGAAGTAAGAATAGTAATAATTAATGTACAGGACATGTACGACTTAGATTTCCCGAAATAAGTCGCAACTTTTTTGAGTATTTTGCTCACGTCGAGAATGAAGGAAAGTTCTAACATATTTATAAGTCTGAAAATTCATTTTTATCGAATTACAAACTCCTTTGTACGTAGTAGAATTTTATCCGACAAGTAAAATACGCTGTCAAAGTTTGGCGAGCTCGTGAATTACGCTGCATAATAATAATGGTATAGTAATATAGATTCATTTACATTACATTATGAAATAATAATTTTCGTCATGTAAATTGTATATAATTTATTAACATGTAATTGATATATGACAGCAAAAGAGTAAGATAAAAAGCTCTTTTGTTTTTACATTAGATATTAATTATCTAAAAACCTTTTCGAAAAAGGATTAATTTCTTTTTAATCAGTTTCAACGTCGTAACAGAGAAACAGATACAATTTGAGCTGTGTTGAAACTGCGTTACTGAAAATTATTATTTACACAATTAAATTTATATTTCACATCTATTTGCTTTGTAAATTGTTAGCACATATGAAATTCGTGCTTTCGTTATTAAAAATATATTGAGACTAGTGGTGAGATAATTTTTATTAATAAAAATTACTTCCAAATTAAATACTTCTGTAAAATAATTTTTCTATAAATTTATCCGTATCTCTTTTCAATTGCAATAATTTAATAAACAGACTTGACCATATTTTTCTTATAAGGCTTTTACATAATTTCGATAAATTAAAATATATAATAAACAAATTTTTTAATAAATTTTATATTATAGATGTCTGTTTTTAGATTAATTCGTGTTTTTACAGGTATACCGTGCACAGGGTCTCGCAGCTGCTGATCTCGGTGGCAAAAGCGATCCTTTTTGCGTTCTGGAACTCGTGAATTCCAGATTACAAACGCAAACGGAATATAAGACTCTCACGCCGAGTTGGCAGAAAATTTTCACTTTGTAAGTTACATTTTAAACGGAATGTTAAGCTATTGTTAAATTATTGTTAAACTATTTTTAATACAGCTATCGATACGTATTAATAGATAGGAAAAGTCGGATGATTAGACGATTAACGAGAGTATGGTTAGACAGCTCGCGCTGTTCAAGCGTAATCGAGAGTAAATAAATTTCGTTGTTTCAACAGCAATGTAAAGGATATCAATTCCGTCCTGGAAGTGACGGTGTACGACGAGGATCGAGATCACAAGGTGGAGTTCCTTGGGAAGGTAGCGATACCGTTGCTAAAAATTCGTAACGGCGAGAAACGATGGTACGCGTTGAAGGACAAGAAACTGAGGGGCCGCGCGAAAGGCAACTGCCCCCAGATTCTTTTGGAAATGACCGTCATATGGAATATATTCAGAGCGTGCGTACGAACGCTTAATCCAAAAGAAAAGAAATACATGGAGCCGGAAATGAAATTCAAAAGACAAGTCTTTCTGCGAAATGTTCTCAGACTCAAAGCTATCATCGTAATATTCATCGACATAGGAAAATACATACAGTGAGTGTGACTTTAACTTTTATTCGAATTAAAGGTATAAATAAATTGTTATCTTTCCAATCTCTTGTGCGATATGTACAACCTCGAACAATTATGGAACATATCTAACGTTTCATAAGTAGCAAAAATTACCTATTTTGTTTTCAAAAATATTTTTCTGTTCTAAATCGGAAGCTCAGAATTAAAATTAATCAAATTAATTAGATTTTTGATTAATTTCTTTTATTTGTCAGATTTCTAATTAATTTCTTTCTTTACTCTAGCTAGATAGTATAGCACAAGTATCCTACCGGAAAAATATAATCTAAAAATTTTTGTATCTCATGCTTTCCAGCAAGAAGAATTTTGGTTTAAGCAAAAATAGATTCTACAGTTTATATCGTTGCTACTCGATCTGTTTATGATACTATTTTTCACTTTATCCTACGGTTAGGAGCTGCTGGGAATGGGAAAACAAGATGAGAAGCGTCTTCGCTCTGGTCATTTTTATTCTTGGATGTTACTACTTCGAGCCATATATGATACCGGGTGTGGCGTTATTGATTCTCCTGAAGTATTATCTGGTACGTCGCTTTTGTTATTGGTTTTACTGAAGTTTTAATCCGGTACTCTTTCGCATGTCTATATTTTAAAATGATATGGTTATCGAAATTATATGTGAAAAATTAAACATTAGTATTGATCATTGGCCTTTAAAGCCGTGATATCGAGCGCGCTTTTGCTATGTATGCGATGCATTTTTCAAGCTGCGAAATTTGAAGAGCTCAGTGTCTTCGATTTCTCGTGCAAGGGATTAAAACTTGATTTACTGCTAGCACGATGGTTTTGGATCGTTCTAATTATTAATTGCTATGCTATATGAAATGCTTACTATTCTTTAATTATAAAAGTCTATTTTTTATTCTTTAGTCTTTATTCTTCGCTCCCCATTGTCTTCTGTTGACCTAAATATGTATGATGATAAGAGGGTTGGTTCACCTGATAAATAAGGCATATACATTTCTCATATTTTTAGATTCTCATATTTTAAAACTTCACGTATAATGTCCCATATTTGCGATGTAATTTCGTAAAAAAATGTCTTCTCATTCACAAACTTCTTATAACAAAATCATTAATCATTGAGATCAATTGAATTGTGCATGTCCGCGATGCTTAATCTTGCTGTGTTTTGTATCTAGCGCATTCAAGTTTGACTATAAACATTTCTATATATTTTAATAACTTTTAAAAAAATATATATTTCTTTCCGCATATTATACAAAAATCTATTTCAAACTAAAAGATTATAAGAAGAAGAGAAATAAATTTGTAGAATTTAAAAATATTAAAAGCAAAATTTGTGCAGAGTTATCTTAAATAAAAATGGCTTAAATGGATCCATATGAAGCGGTAGAATTAATAATCAACTATTCTAAACCATACTTTGATATCTCGTAAATGAAACAAAATATGACATCTTGGTGTATATTTATAATCTTTAGATTTTTTGTGTACTTCGTATAATTCTGACATGACCCATCCTGCATAAGCGCAAGTTACCTCCGCTTCGTTTCTTTACTGGCAATGCTGCATGTCGAATTTCTTTGCTACCTGTCAGCTTAGCGGCGAGAGGAGCGGGTTCAATCATTGGATTTGCGGGCAGGTCGCTGTGGTGACGGGCGCACCTTTGATTTACGCAACTTCGCAGTTTCAAGATCACGCCGAGATCGGGTCCGACGATCCACCGACGCCGGGGGACGACGACGATGACGAGGACGATAAGGATAAAGTGAGAGCCATTACATCTCCAAAAAAATTCAGAGTGCTTAATTTAATTGCGAATTTAATCACGAACTACGCGATTTTTCATGAAAAAAGTCAAATAAATTAAATATATCATATATAAAATATTACATATCTATATACTATAATTATTTACTGCTACAAAGCTTTTTGCATTGACTCGTTAATATGGCTAAAGAGATGGTGCAAGTAACAAATTCTCATTTGTGTACCGTATATTGTATCCATTCAATAAATTTAGCGCTATAACCTTCGACCTATGCAAATTAATTAACGTAGATTAGCTTCCTTTGTGTTAGAAATAAGCCGAAGTGTTAAGAATTAAGCGCTGTTGAGTGCTATACTCTATAATATGCATCTCGTTACGCTCTATGAATCACAATAGCGCCCGGATAAAGATATGATCTTTACAAGCAACAGCGTAGTTCCGACATACAAATTTAATGATATACTTACATCGCATTTAGATAAGCAACAAGAATATTTAGATATCATAAAACTCGTATGAAACTTACTCAATTAATGCAGAAGACTAATTAATTAGTTTTACACAGACATTGTTAAGCATTCAAAAGATGTACTAATTTTTCCCGGGTCGACCTTTTATCGAAGGTCCTTTTATCGAACCTTTTATTGAAGATTTTTTAAACTTTTATTCACGTCTCTCTGCTCTGAACTTTGTATTGATTTTTGGTATATTTTTAAGCAACGTTTGATGCAACATGTATCATCGATTAAAATGTAACCATTTTTCAGGAGGAGAAGAAAAGTTTGAAGGAACGTTTACAGGCGATTCAAGAGGTGACGCAAACAGTCCAGAACTCGATTGGTTACATAGCTAGTCTTTGCGAGAGGGTGAAGAATCTCTTCAACTTTACGATCCCCTATTTAAGCTATCTGGCGATGCTTCTGGCGATCGCCGCGGCGGTCGTGCTCTATTTTATTCCTGTTCGGTATTTAATCCTCGGCTGGGGAGTCAATAAGTTCTCTAGGAAAATCCTCAGGCCTCACTCCGTGCCCAACAACGAGCTCCTCGATCTTATATCCAGAGTGCCTGACAACGAAGAATTACTTAATTATAGGTGAGTGATTAATGAGAACGCATGTATCGTATTAGCGCGCGTATCATTATTCGTTGAGATTAATCGAATCTTTTCGCTTATAGATGTAAAACGTCTATGAACATCTTTCGGGAAACTCAAGTGTAATATGGCTTGACATTTTTGGTTTTACGATTATTAAATATATCATAATTCAAACTGAACTGTATAATTTTATATTTTAATATCTCTGCGTTTGAGAAGGGAGTTGAGAAAGGAGTAAGTCGAAGATCACATCAGCTTCCGCGTATATTCTACTGTAACTAGAAGAAAGTTTTATAAAAATCACAGAATGTAAAATAAATCAAAAAAGTTCCTGAATACAATTAAAAAAAAAATAATGTAATAGTAAGTTTAGTTTAAAGAATCGCAAAAAGAATTGTTGTATTTTTATATGAACAAGCTGTATGCCTTAAAAATACAAATTATAAGTGTAATAGATATCAGATATGTGCAATATATTTATATATAAACTTTATTGACTCTGATGTGCTTAAAAATAAATTTTATCTTGAATATTATTCGAGATTCCGAAAGTTTACAGATTCTGAAAAAAACAAGTTTTCATATTATACTTCTTAAGAAAGAAAAAGAGAATGTACACGTATATTTGAAATATTTTACATATAATAATATATGTGCGAATTTTTCTCTTATAATATGTTTTTTAAAAGCGGCAGTCTTCTCCGCTTATAAATTGCGACATCATCGTCACGTAGCCAACATCTTTGCATCGTTTTTGACGCTTTCAAGTTTGCGAAAGAGCGCGAAGGGATTATTCAACGCGTGTACTTTTACAGAGAACTGAAACCCATGCCAACGGCGGATTGCGAGAGAGGCAGTCCCAGTTCGAACGCGGCGAGAAGAGAGCAAAGAAAGAGGCACAAGGCGGCGTAGCAGAATTACCCGCGGCCGGATGTCGCGGGTCCAAGGTCGTCTAGTATCCTTAAATCGGTCCTGCTGCGCCGGAAGTTGCGACAGCGAAAGGGATCAGCGGAAAATACGGATGCGAATGACATAGACTGAATATTCGTTCATTTTGTACCCTCCCTCGATCGTGAGAGCCTCGAATCTAACGTCAGTCGTTAGCGAAGGTATCGCACGTGGTGTGCCTCGAAGGAGAGAAAGAGAGAGAAAGAAAACAGTGAAAATGTAGAAATTATAAATAATGAAAAATACTAACGCCGAAAGAGAATACCAAATTAAATTTACTTTGTGGATGTATGTACGTTTATTACGTGATAATGAGAGGCCATTATCGCGTAGGATAAAGTCTTATGCACTGCGGTATAAACAAATGATTAATGATCATGTGATACGTTTTAAAGTGTATCACGTTAAAAGAGAATATAAAAAAAAGCACAATTACGATGTTGGAGTATATATCATGAGATATTATACGGAATATAAAATGCGTTATAGAATTATGAATATGTAACGTCTAATACATTAAAAATGTATATAACGTATATTGTATATTAAAATGACAAATTGCCATTGTCATTGCAATTAATTATATATAACGAATTGTACATATAATCACGTCGTTTCTTTTCCGCAGTAGCTTGGAGATTTTATTCTTCTTGGAGATATTAATTTTTTAATTTTTTTAAAATGCAAACGCACGATAGTAAACGCTTCCAATGTGGATTGTCTGAATCTCTGTATTACTGACGATATATGACAAATGTAAAAGCATGATCAGTAAAGAAGTTTACAGAATATTTCGATTTCTTCCGCATTATCTTTTTCATATTACGATAATTTCTGTCAAAATGCAAATAATTATGTGCAGTGTCCCTACAGCCGAGTCTCTAAAAATACAAAAATTTAAAATGTATAAAATTTAGAAACATTTAAAGATTCAAAGAAGTGTAAAAGTAAGAATGTATAGGCGTTTGAAATATTTATTAATTGAAATGAACAATTCGAGGATTGTAAACAGCCAACAAAAAACCAGTTTTTTTCAAATTTAACGACAAATTAAATAAAGAGTAACTTCATTTCTGATCATACGACTCAGATAAGAAGAATGCGATAACTTCTTTAAGGTGATCGCTAAAATGACAGAAAGAAAGAGAGAGAGAGAGATAAACAGATAGAGATAAAAGGGGACACATGCAAATTTGAAAGTATTCCATGTTAAAAGTGAGAGAGAGCCGCGTTTCGAGCATATCAAGGAGGGCAAGGAACGCGTGTTCTTTAGAAATAATAAATTGATAAATTAATGAAAATAGATATTTAAACAAAATGCGATGACATTTCCCTTAGGGGAACGTTCGTCAATCGTTTCGTCCATCGGTGTCATTAGTTAGCAATTAGAAATTATTGTGAGGGATAGAGAGATGTAAGAGCTAGTAAAAATATTTTCCAGGATACAATCATCCTAGAGTTCCCGCGGAAATTACACGTAAATAAACCTCGCGAAAGAATTATTACATTTGATTTCAAATTAAGCCGGACATTTCGTCGCGCTTTTCTCATAGACAGTTTCAGAAGGTAGCTTCTCTAAATTATTTGCGGGGACTCCATGAAATGTTCACTAAAACTATGGAAATCAAGGAATTGTGTTGTGTGCATTTGTAAGTAATAATTTTATAGAGATGCAGAAGGGCTTTCTTTAGGATTGATAAGAAATACACGGCGAAGCTTCCGCGTTAACTCAATATATTCGCGCATGCGGTTTTGCAAAATCGTATTAGGCGTGCTTACATACGTTGCGTGCGATGGTTCCCTTCTAAAGCGTCTGACGTTATTTTAAGTTTTCATTCCAACGCACAGTTTTACCTGTGATTAGACGAGATAGAGAAAGAGAAAGAGACGGAGAGCGAGAGATTATTTTATAATTCTGTGTGGGGAAAATCGTTGTTGCGAGAAAAGCCGGTCGCCTTTTCAACTGGAAATTATTCAGATCGCGGGCGCGTGTATTTCTACAACGACATTTCGCACTTGCAAAGATATGCGGTTGGATAACGTTAAAAGACATGCAAATCTGGTTTCATGTGCGACAATTTTCTTATCGCGCGGAGAAACAAGTTCGATGTACTGCTGCTGTTACGAATAGACTTTAACATGCCTTTTCAACGCGGTTATGCAAGCGTCGTTGCCGTGACGTTTTCTGTTCAGTGCGCATTTATTTCGTTCTTATGTTAAAACATTATGTCGTTCAGTTGTGCAATCTACAAAATCAACAAAACCATAGTAGATATATGAAATAACTGAAGATACCTGTCGCATTATAATACGTCGTAAAATACCAGCAATTTTTATTATATTATTTAAAATACTAGCAGCATAATTAAATTAAGCAATTAAAGAACTTATTTGCAAACTATCTTGAATTTATATTTTCTTTTATTATTATTATATTTTTTAAAAGTAAAAATATGTCACAGCCTATATTACAAGTGTGTTAAAAGCATTCCATAGTATTCACAGATGTAAATTTAAGGCAGTTTAAAAACCTAAATTTTCTCCGTTTACAAACCGATCAATCGAACACTTGTTACTTGTGCTCTAGTATTTCTATACGTTAATATATCTTATACGTGTTACTTTGCAGACAGTTACTTATTTAGAAAACAATATTATATTATAATCGCTATTCCGGAAAACCAGAGTATTTATTTTCATTACTTATCTAGACAAGATAATTATCCGAATAACTGCAAATTCAAAAATCATTTTCATTTAAACTTATAATATATTTTATCGATGGACGTATAATTATAATGCGACTATGATTCATCTTATTTCATTATAAGATTTATAAAAATGTTTAAGAACAATATATAAAAACTTGCATATCTATAAAAATATATAAATGCATCAAAATATACACATAAATAAAAATATCACAATTTATAGTCTCGGAAATTATGAATATCTCGCAACAATGCAAACATGCAGAATACAGACTATCTTGAATGTTCTCTTCGTTATAAATGTCTCGATCAATTTGGAATAAATTTTTTCTTGGTAAAACTAGCAAATTATAATTTCCGAATAATTAACAGTTAAAAATGAATACTCTGTAAACTAAATTTGAAAGAAAATATTTGACAAGATTAACTTTACACAATTTCAATAGATTTCATTATAATCTTTATATAAAATTTAATTGCAAAAATATGCAATATGCAATATTATTAAAAATTGAAAAAATATGACAAATAAAGATCTTCCTGGATATTTTTATTAAGAAAAAATCGATTCTGTACATTGATGAAGAAAGTTATGGTTGAAAGGACATTCGTGATTCTGAAATACATCGTATAACGTGTAGTTTTACGCGACTGTCGTGGGTAGGATAACGTGTTAATTAATTACTAGGTATATGGGGCGAATTTCTCCGCAACGAAATGTCGTCTCGGCGACCGCTGTCTCGTTGTGCAAATGTACTCGCTTTCGCGAGAAGGCGAATGGTGCGTATAAATATTTATTTTTAGTCGCAATTTTACCGATTCGTGGCCGGTTCGCGAGAGAAAGAGAGAGAAAGTGTGAAAGAACATGAGAAAATGTGTGAGAGGGGGTAGTATATCGCTGATCCATTTTTCGCTTTTCTATAATTATACATATACTATAGTCATTGTGCATACGTCTTTTTCCAGCCTTTTATCTTCGATTTACCTACTCATTCTCATGCTATATGTAAGCGCCTCGATACTCCTACCGGCACGACATTTGAGACTCTCGTTATGGAGCACAATACGGGGCGCATTTATCCACACACATGTACACGTATATACACGTAAATTACATAACATACAGGGTATGCCGCAACCGTTAGTTGTTTTTCTCACATTGCTCTTACAAATTCTTTGGCCACTTTGGAATCGATTTTTCCTGTCGATGAAAATATCGAGTCTATATAGGTTCTTGAGTAATTAATTATTGAAAGAAGAAGCTCTGATGGATCAGACTTTAAAGAAATAATATATTCTTCGCTCAGTTTCTCAAGAGACTTTATAAATTTTAATAGAATTTTTATTTGAAGTCTGAACATGAGAATGTGTCCAATATTAAAGATCGGAAGCGTAAAATAAAATACGATTTTCCTCGATATTTTCGCTAAGGGAAAATCTCCAAATAAACAAAAAAAACTGCGGTTATAGGATATCCGGTGATTATGGGACCTGTACACACAGCGCGTTCCTTTTTTTTGTTATTAAAGGCCTAAGGGGCGAGCTAAAAACAAACACGTTACATATGTATTATTACAAAGCTTTACATCATCTAGTCAACGAACTTATATTTATGAACAGCGAGTGATTAACTCCACGATACCTCGAATCATTTCTCAAGCTAACACTTATATTTCTAGGGCTTCCCGATCTGTTTAATCTTCAAATTCAGTGTTTAAAGTTTTGATTATTTTTAATCATGATACTTTTTTACATATTCTTTTATTCACATAAAAAATTATTGCGGGTGTACTTATCCGAAATTAATTAGTTGGGAACTACAATTTAATATTCTTTATCTTTATATCCTTTATATTAAAAATAATAGAAAGCAGTATAATTTTAAGGCTAAATTTTAATATTGTTGACTTAAAAGAATTATCTCTAATCGAATCACCATAATTAATGCGTAAAATACTATATTTCGGTTTATCTACAGTGAAACGAGGGGACAGTAGTCTGGGATGGTATAAGAAGTTCAATTCTAAGTGAAAAAGTTCCAGCATATTCGCAAATGCTTCCTCAAAAAATTATTAAAACTTAGTTAAAAATTTAGCTGCAGCTTAAATAGCATTGTATTCTTGCCAAATATTCCCTTTAAATCCTGATTGCAGATACCATTTCGCATATATTTTGATTATACAAAAGGATGCGATATATTTTCATAAATTAATTTATATACCCCAATAATTTTACCCCAATAGACACATTACTCAAATTAGTTATTTAAATTTTTAATTTGTGTCAAAATACAAAAGACTATAGAAAAGTTTTAATTATCAAAAAAGGTACCTGTTAAAACGGAATGTCAATATTAATCTCATCATTGCGAATATACAGTGGGTATTTCGCAAGTTCTAAGCTCTCGTTTTTTAACTACTCTTAGTCCTTTTCTACTCTTCCAATTTTGTACTTCCAGTAAGATTCTATCCTCTTTCCGCGATCGATACAATCTATTCGCTTTCCATTTTATTGTCACACTGTTTTCGAAAAGACAGCTGCAATACGAGCAACACAAGCATACACATAAAATATGCCTTAGATATTATTAGTGATAGAGGTCTATCCTTGAAAAAATAGAAAATCTAAAACTTTTGTTTTTTTTTTAACAAAAATGTAATCTGTAGGTACGCGTATTATCATTATATTGAATTATTATGTCAGATCTCGATGAATCTCAAATTAGATATTTAGAAAAAAAGGATTTAGCTGCACTTCAATTAGTAAATTTTTATACCTGTCAATTCTTCAAGCTCCAAATTAAAGAGCTTATTTTCAAACTGTCTTACATCTTTACAATAAAATATATAGATTCTATGCGCGCTATGATAAAACTGTGGAAAGTTCTTTAATACTCTATAGTGTAATAATTTCCACAGTGTTTTGTAACATAATTTCTAAAAGTGTGGATTTAAGACAATTTGAAAAAATAAGCCCTCCTATTCCATTTAATTTATTCTATTCTATTCTGAAAAGAAATGAATTTCCAAAAAGAAGTGGATGTGACATTCGTATTATCGCATCTTTTTAAAGAACAGGCTTGTAGCAGACATGCAACAGACACGCCTATATACACGTACACACACATACATACATACATACATACGCACACACGCGCACGTTCGAATTTGCATGCTCCAATTTCTTCGTGTGTTATTTCGATCTTCATTCGAGTGTTTAGTCCTTAAGGAGAAGATACGAGAAGATCGCGAACATTTACGACGGCGGCGTACGTTTTTCTAGATTACGCTGGCCACAGATAGATCGCTTAGGTCAGTCGAAACGCTCCGCACACATTTGTCTACCTACTTCCTAATCGATGAGAAAGAAAAAGAGAGAGAGAGAGAGAGGGGAGAGAAAAACTTAAGAAATTTAGATAGAAAACGAAAATGTGATTCGATCAGTTGATCTAATACAGTGAGCGAGGAGAGTATTATGTATCGAGGTGGAAGGTTGCGTTTGAGCTTTCCGGAAGAACTCGATCGACATGAAAACTCGTTGCGCCACAGTGGAATTTAGCGCAGAGCGGAAAACGCGGGTGCGAAGTCGATCGAGCTCGCTCCGGTGTCCTCGACCAACGTTTTCGATGTTCCGATGATAAGATGTACTTATGACAAAGCGTGATAAGAATCGTTATTATATTCATAATATGAAAAGGGATAAAAGAAATTGAGAAATAAACGAAGCTTTTAATATCTACCCGCTGTTCTCTATTTCTTTGCATACCTCCTATTTAAATTTGCTTCCTTTCACGCATCAATCATCATTTTTTAAAGCTCCTTATAAAATTGTATGTTACTGGGGATGACGGCTGGTGGGTAGAGCGCCAGATTCGTAATCCGGAGAACCGGGTTCGAATCCCGCTAGGCCACTGAGAAATTTCTCACAAAAAACGCTGCCCCCCCCCCCCCATCTAGCGAAGAGAGGTAACCCTAGATGGCTGCTCCGTCTTTCGAAAAGAGACGTTAAACCGTTGGTCCAAAGTGAGAGGAGAAGTCAATCTATAGATTGAAGCTTAAAAAAGATAGAGGATCATCGTGAATGGTTTCTACAAGATGAAGTCACGGGTCGTGTAAACGAAGCATTAAGAGTATTGCCTACTCTTCCATCGGCTTGCTTTTTCCTACTCTTAATGCTTCGTTTACACGACCCGTGACTTCATCTTGTAGAAACCATTCACGATGATCCTGTATCTTTTTTAATATCTCCTCCTGTTGTTCTTTCCACGGTTTAGCTTTTCCACCTAAACCTACATCGCAAGGGAATGCTTCCAGTGGCACAAACGTTGCCAGCGTGTCCTTCGTGGGGTGAATATGTAACTGAAAATATATCGAAAATGAATTGTTATAGGTACGTTATGTGTATGTATATAAGGCGTATTCGTTATTCATTACTATATTTAAAAAATTTAGGAATCAAATTGTGTGTTACTGAAACATTTAATATATCTTTCAGAAAAAGATTCCCACATTCTAAAAGTCAAATTAAAAATTTAAAAAATTTGTGGCAAGGAAAGTGAGATCGGTAAGATTCGACAAAAAATTATAATCTGTCCTGTCCTGTCACAAATTATAGTCAATCTTGCACCATTGTTGTTTGATCTACCCGTAAGAAAAAAATCGCAAAGTAATTTTGTTGCATACAATGTTCTTCGGTTGATTCGCGTTGCGATGAAACGCGCATAATCCTCTTACTGTCGTAAACAAAGAAAGTGTTTTCGCATGAGGTTGCATACACTTGCGAATAATTCGAACATGCGCTTTTCATTCCGTCTATTATTAACGTATTATCCTACGTAAGCACGTATATAGGTGCTATATCCCGTAAGATTTTTTAAACCAGCAAAGATTACTCAAGTAGGAAACCGCCGCGTTATCCTTGACGGTCGCTTACGTGTTATTTTGCAGTTCTGTCACCTTACATCCTTTTTGCCGACCTCGATGTGTTAAACACGGTTTACTTTCCATAGCGAAGAAAGAGAGGCAAGAAAATGTGTATGCGCCGCCGTCGAAGAATGCCGCCGCGCCGCCCCGAATGGTGAAAGTAAAACCGCGCCCTCGACTAAAATAAAAATTGAGAAGCTTTTACCGGAATGTATTGGGCCGTGGTAATCCTTTTCTAAACGCGACACGACGCTGTTAATGACATGTCATGCAAAAGAATGATGCGAAAATAATCGCGTACAAGGAAAAACATAAAGTGAGTAAAATGAATTTTTAAAAAATCTTTTTATCAGGTGCTAAATCTCCTCTTGACCTAATTTATATTTACACGAAATAAAATATACTTATGAGCGTGTTCACAATTTAAATCTCTATACTTAAACCCCCCCCCCTTTACTTCAATTTTGTATAAATTTTTTTAAGAAAATAATTATTCTTTTAATTAAAGATATAAGCCGAGGTATGAAAAACTTTTTCACAACCATAGGTTAACTTGTTTCCTAAGAATTGAATTCTTTTGTTCGAAATCACAAAGTATATTATTTTACCGATTACGACATAGATTTATCGTTTCAAAACTCGACAGAGAAAAAAAAACTTGTCTGTCCGCCATCAGACCATCAAGAATATGATAATAATCGTAAGCAATGGCCTAGACCTTGTACGAAGGTGAAAGTCGAGGCCACGTTTGACCGGTCGGATTTGGGTCCTCAGGCGAGCATGGATGACCAAGCATCAGTGGGTCGATAAATATGCCGCTTACCATTGCACTTTCTCGTAAAGCATCGTTAAAGACTTTAAGCGTTCATTGGCCCGACATACATAAACATGATGGAATATTTCTTTTTATTCACTCTATCTTTTTGTGCTTTAATAAATTGTAACATCTATTTACAAGTTTAATACTTTTAGTCTTTGTTTTATAATTTCAGAATTGCTAGTAAATATATTCGGTGTTTATTAGCTATTTATATTTATAGATTATCGCAATAATAATTTTTTTTATTATATCTTCGTAAGACTTATACTATACGTATAATTTACAATATGTTTCAATATATTGTTAAACTATGTCATTGTATATTATATAAATTTACTTTTTATTAATTTGCACTATCTTACTTTTCATACAAAATTTCAAACAAAATAGAAACATATAATAGATTTTGTAAAATTTTTTAAAATTTGTTCTAAAATTTAGCTGTCAAGTTATTGATTGCACGCGTTGAAATAAAATGATTATTGCTGTCGATGAAAGTTTCGAGAACCATTAAGTCTGAGACAGATGATCACGTAGAAAGGTTCGCCGTTTATCTCGATACACATACTCGATCTGGATCCGTCAAGTAGAATCGTGAAAACTGGATGAACCGGCTATAACCATTACCAGTGTAACTTTCCATCAGCGGAGCGTCCGCGTGAAAATTTCAGCGGTCCAGGTCAATGGATTCAGTCTCTGGTGAAAAAACGGAATACAAAACCTATTCCGGTCCGCGCATCTAGTCGTTACTCGTAAATCAAACCACCTATTGGAGAAGCGAGCGAACGTTGTATTAAATGAATAGAAATATGGACGGAAATGGTGGAACAGCAGCAACTTAATAATTATGAAAAGCTTCGAGATAGTAGCGCGATTAACCTACATTCACTTCAATTTACATAAATTAAAAAGAAAGTTAAAAAAAGATCTGAAGAGCCTGCAGTTAATCAATAAAAAAGATAATCGCTCATTTCTCTTAATCTGTTTCTTATATTTCTTTCCCTTTATTCTTAATATCCCTTTTATATTGCTAACCATTACTCAAATGTAATTAGATCAATAATAAAATCTATAATATAAGATTCTAAGTAAAATCTAATATGAGATTCGAAGTAATATAAAATACAATATATATTTACTAGATGGATCCTAAAACTGATAATTATCTTCCAAAATAAAAGATAGACGATGATTCATTGTATTCAAGCTTAAAATTTCTTTTACGATTCACTACAATAGAAATATGGTCCTGTTTTATGTTATAAGTAGATGTGTGTGCTTTCTCAAATTTTACAATTATGGGAAAAAGTCGTAAAAAGTGTTCCATGGTCCATTGAAATGTGGATCCTGGACCGGAGTGGTCAGAAATTCGAATGTGAAAGTAAGACTCCTCACATTGCAACTCTCTCCTCTCACAGTTATTCATGTTTATATATACTTTACCACACGGATGGACCGCCTGCAACATAACGGTGATCGAATCGACAACGGGCGTTTGAGAACTTCTCACGGAAACAATTAGAAGACTTTCCTCTTTGGCCGTGGCCTTAATGAATGTTGCATTTGGATACTCAAACTCGCAAGAAAACGCCCGTAATGAACAAACAATAATAGTCCATCTGTCAGAACAAATTTCACCATCGGAAGTTTATTTTGAGAACATTCAACCCCTGACCCAACTGTGTCGACCGTATTAATTATTCTTGTTATTTCACAAACGTTTGGGTCTCTCGTGAAATCCATTGTCACGTTTCATCATATCGGACGGCGTTAACACTTTATTGCGAATTTCCGGCGAAACCGATAATTTCAAACGCGTTAAATGTTGGCTGTCGATAGCCGAGGCGAGTTGGAAGAAGGCGAAATGAGCCGTGCGTGAGTCACTGTAAAAGTTTTCGCAGGGAAATGTTACAATTTTACAGATTTTAACCGTACTTCCTCTTGGATGATGCAACGCGAAGCAGTAACCCTCCGTGTAGCAGGTTGACTACGCAACATTCACGCTATATAATCTTTGCGGTATTACATTTAGTAATCGTGACCGGCGAGAAGCATCATATGTTAACTGAAGCAAATTGACATTTCACGAAATACTCATTTTCCCGTTCTTGAAACATTTAGGTATGGTATCATTTACAGATGATATAATATGCTTCCGTGGAGCGTCATAATAAAACGTGTATTCGTATTTTTTAAGTAATTATTTGATAAATCTTGTGTTTTCAAACGAGATATTCGAGATAACTAAACTACAATTATATATTTTATTATATATGTATACTATTATTACATTGATATACTGTCCTGATTTTTATTGCTATTAAGAATTCGTATTATTAAACTGTAGGAATTAATAAATTGCAGTAAATGCAAATACATTGCATATTATTATAGAAGAATTAAAACGTGTTAAATATTTATGTTTACTTTCGTAAAATGTGTGCCCTGCTTTCTTTTGGTGACACAGTTGCTGTATGCAATAATTAATTTTTAAGCTATGGTACTGCATGGGCTAAGTGGAAACCAGTTTTTTTGTATAATAACTATCGTTTTTTTTATGCTAGAGAAAATATGGATAACAAAAGAATTCGTGTAGATGAGTTTGCAGTTTTCACTCATTTTTAAATTTCAATTTAATTGTATACGCTACGCGGCTACGTTATACGCAATGGCAGTAAATTTTTAGATTGTTTAGAATAAAAAGCACGGAATATAAAGTAGAAAAAATTTTCCTTTTTATTTCTTCGCTTAATAAAAGTTAATTTAAAAAAGAGAGTTATATCTTTAATATTGTGCCCCTAAATATATGCGTCTAATTTTCAAAGCATAGTCTAACAAAGTAGAAAATTTGACACATTTAATATCGCATTTTACACATTTACTTGTATTGCTACGTAAGAGAGAAAGCTCCAATTACATATGGGATAAAATACCAATACCAATGACTTTAATCCGTGAGAAAATCCGTAAGGAAGGAAAAAGCGAACTCCTGATTGGTTCTAAAGGTCGCGCAACAATGGATTTGCTAGTTCCGTGTGCAATCGATTGCGGCTGCACCCTTTCCAGTAAAAGTTAAGACGCTGATGTATTACATCGATACGATCGCGATAGGCGTTGTCCGCGAATTTGTGCGCGCATCTGAAAGTAGGCTGCGCGGCGAATTCAGAGAGACTTCGACCTAGAAAATGCCTAATTTATATGCGTTTCAACACAAGTTACGTGGGTAAATGGAAGTTATTATCATAAGTACCATAGAGACTATACCACGTTTCCACATAATATAAAAATTTTACCTAAAAAATGTGGTAAAGCACGCGCACGTTTGTAGATTCCACTTGGACGTTGGAGAAATGAGAGAGAGAAAGAGAAAGAAAGGTCATATTTCATATGTTTCTTGAACGTGAAAGCTAATGGGAATGTCATAATTTCATACTTTCAACAATAAAACAGTGAAAAAGTTATCTTTTATCGATTAAACTCCTCATTTAAAGAGAGATGTACTTATCCTATTAAAAAAATTATCAGAGTAAACTTTGTGAAAGGATAGAGACAGATTTCTTGATAGACTCTTTAATAGCCTCTTTAATGGACTCCTCGAGAGGAAAATTATTGATATTCACTGCACGCTGATCGCATGCGATTACCTGTTCCATCGCGACGTGTCTGAAAGTGATTTTATAACGCACAACCAAATCGCGTCTGGAATTCTGTCCGCAGTCTTCCGATTTAGTAATCCTTCACGAACTTTTTATTTCTCCTCGCAAATTCTTCCTCGACTGTCGCGCATCATTAATTAACCGGCGAAGAAAGCTGTCCTCCCCCGCAAGTTTAATCGCCAAGTTCACTTCTTCATTTATTTGAGGATAGAAATCCCTGTGGGAGAGACCGCCGTGCGCGGAACATCGACTTGTTTGCGTCACGATTCGACGACTCTAAACCGGTTAGATTGTTACGTATTATCGTCTAATTCGTGTTACATCGAAAGATGAAAACTGACGTATAACGTGACTCTCAGCTGTTACGTAAGGGTTACTAAATTTGCTCCGCATAATAAGAAGATTGAATTGTATCACGTGCCATCTCCGTAAAATTTTGACGGAAACTTTCGCGCTATCAATATAATAAGACCACATTTAACGCAATTACGGTACTTCAATTTTAACGTCCATCTATTGTCTGCTCGAGTTACGTGGGCGAGTTTCTAAAGTAGTAGTTTCTATATATATTTATACCGATACATACCCCGTTAGCTTAATACTGTGACCTAATACATCATAGAAATAATATATTCATAGAAAACGTGTCATTTCTCTGTGATATTTTCTCCCTGTTGCAGATATAATAAGAAAGATACAATTCTGAATTCAGACAGTACGCTTCTTACATCCAGAAGATATACTTAAAATATAGATATATGATTAATGTCAAAGCGTTATGATACATATCCGTTCTTTTTTTTCTTAAAGTTTATTTTCCTTTACAATTTTGCACAAAATTACTATATTGAAATTTGCAATATTATTACATTGCAAATTTCAATGTAATAATATTTCATGCCAACATTGTGCGTAATAATTAAATGTCATGAAGATCCATGAGGCGACTCGTATTCTAGACTAGAAAGACGTTTGTCAAAAAGAAAGAAAAAAGATTAAATCCAATCTGATCAAAGTACTATATATATATATTCGTTTGAGGAATTGCTAAATGATCTGTCGCGCTTCAAAAGTCATGCGGAGGATAAGTCACCGTGCTCAGAGAAGATTCACCCTGACCCACTTCCGGTCAAGTTCATTGCTCATCCGCCATCGGAGCTCTCGCATTCACCTTTTTCGCGCGGCGTGACGCATGCATTTACATGCTTCTCTCTCGCGGCTTTCTCTTTCTCTGTTCTATGGTTGAAATAATAAGCCCATTAAAGACCGTAATAAGATAATACTTAAACGTTACATGGAAGAGTCATTATAAATGTATGATATAAAAATTAATAAATAGTTGCACAGAGAAATTCATATTATTACGTAGGCAGAACTTGCGTATATATATACATATAATATAAAACAAAAATGAATACTACGTAATAACGTTTAATTCTACATAGCAAAATAATATCTACAGAAGAAATATTAATTTTTTATAGTGAACTAAATATCGAACCGATGAAATATTGATATATATTATATATTATATATATAGCTTATAATATCTATATATATCAATATTGATAATAGATATATCAATATTTATATATCAATAAATTGAATATTGACCTTTATGCCCATTTTTAGCTTCCCACATTTTGTATAACGTTCTATAGAATGAGTGAACTCGGTTACTGCATCGGAAAGAAATCAATTTCAAATTAAAACTTTAGGCTACCATCCGGCTCCTCCATTTTGCTGTCAGACCGTTGAGTGCGGTGCACAAAACGCGATTGCATTTTATCCGATGCCGAAGGAAGGGGACGCGATTTAAACGGGGAAAGGAGTTCTGATGATATTACGATGTCATGGCACTGTAATTAATCTAATCATGCAATTCGCGATGCTGTGTCGTCAAAATCAAGCAGCGTAAATCACTGGGGGAAATTACATTCGTTAATATTGTTTCGAGATAAAGAAGACACGCAAAGTTCTTTCGCCGAGTAAATTATTTTGCATAATACACGCAAAATTTCGCAATTCTGTGCGGAATTGTATCATACCGAGATAATTAGGACATTATGCTGTGTAATGCCGTGAATAATGTAATGTCATTGCTTTAAGATAATTGCTAATGAACTTGCGAACTCGGAGCGTTTTACCCCCTTACAAAACTTATAATAATGTAATATAAATAACAATTAATACTATTTATATATACATCTATAGTATATACATAGTAATAAATAAAATATAATAATAACTAAATAATAATAAGAAAAGAATGTATTTATTTTCTTGTACTCGACTAACTTCCCGTTTGGAGCAAGTACGTTAATTTAATCCTGTTTTATAAAATGTACTTTAATTGCGAGCTATTAACACTATTATGCTAAAATCTACGTAATATAATTGCAGGTAACATTTTTGTGTAACGCAGGTAACGCTATATTATCTCTCTAAATTTCTACATTGTAATGTCACTTTGTAACTTTATTATTATTTAGCAGATAATAATACCACGATTACATTTTTCAATTAAACAAAATTAGCCTCGTTAAGATATACATGGCTTTCAATTTGATCGTCATTAAAATGGATTATATTTATCTGCAGTTATTACCGCTCAACCATCACGTAATCTACTAATTGGAACGATACTTAGCGTGGCATCTACTCGCCGTTTATCACGTTTATTTCGCTACTTGCAAATTATGAGATATCATCGCGCGATAATCAAATCGGCTGGAGAGACATTCTCCGTCCACGTAATCCTTTTGCAAGAAGCAAACGGAGTCAAATCACTGCAAATTGAGCCGCCACAATATCCGTCGTCGTGACTGCGGGACGAAGGGAAAGGACGCTTGAGAGACGGTGGAAACGCGGTGATACGGCGCGCGGCGGCAGATTATTAAGATAATTGCATAGGAGAAGCGCGTGATGAGGGGGATAGCCACGAAGTAGGAATGCATTTTGCTTCACGGGCGGGTCGCTTTCACCTGCGGCGATTCCTGAGGCACGAGGCGACGGGACAAAACCTTATTGTCTCCACTATCAATTAGTGTCGCTCGTGACAATCTCACTTTTCTAGGACTCCCCCGCGTCTTTGAACTAGTTTTTGCCGAATAAAAATTCATTTGACCAATTGCTCAAGCGAGAAAAAGCCTACTACGGCGATTCTTAGAAAAAAATTACTTCTTTATAAAGAAAATATTTTACGCAAACAGGACGTGCATTTTACACACTATATAAGATATTTTACAATAGATTCAAGGATAATCCTGATTAGCCGTATGGAGAATACCTACTGTCGTTTATTGTGCTCGTCAAGTAGACAGATGAGAGAAACTTTTTGTGCGAAATTGTTTTCACAGAAACGCCAATCATTGCGCAAATTACGGTAATGTCTTCTTATAGTATATTTCATGAATTTACCTTGTGGCATTTTATGAAGATTCTGATTACATCTCTGCCGACATTTCACGAGATAGCCGGGACCTTCGTATAATGCCGCGTTTCGCGAAAAGCTTATGACAAATACACGCACGGAAAGTCTTGCACAGGCTAGCTGGTGCTAATTTTTTTACAAATCGCAACAGTGCCAGAGTGAAAGGAAAGGCGAAGGTCTAAATAGGTGAGAATAGCTGTGTACTGATTGTGAGTGTCTGCATAAAGGTACTTTCATGGATTCATTTAGTAAGTCCCGTAAAAGCAACATTATATCATGTTTATGCATTATGTACAAATAAAACTGTATATATATTTATTAAGATTTATTAAACATATGTTACAGTCTTTAAATTCTAAACTCAAATTAAAATAAAGATGTTTATGCCATTTGTTTGTGACATTTTTATAGAGCAGAACAGGTTAAATAAATTCATGAAAGTAAGTAACATATTATATATCGCCCATGGAGATCTAGCGACTGTGTCTGTATACTGTATATTTCCATTTAAACATTCACTAAATAGTTATTTACATTGGAATGGCTCGATTATTATTTTCAAATTAATAATAGTTATAATATTTGCGAGGTCCATCTGATCACATTTCTCTTTCTCTTTTTCTGCCTGCTAATCTGCTTCCGGCTATCAAGAAAAAAAGTTTAGTTTCTTTAACTCTTTTTCGGTAATCACGGATACGATAGAACCAATATAGTGACTAGACATATTTTACTTTCACGGCTAACATTACCGGTAAATATGAATACTTTCTACGACAAGGAGAAATTATGTTTTTCCAATCAGCATAGGCTTGTAGCTGTGTTCCAAGGTTGTTCACGACAACATTACGCAAATTGATTAACGTCCACTTTCGAGAACAATGACGCGGTGTAAAGATGCTCCAAGTGCTCTTATTTGCGACAATAGATTCAATAAAACGAGTCGTGAATTTCTCTCGCTTTCACCCTCGTTTCAATGGCTATTTGCTTACTTTACGCACCCGCAGAACACCGGTCAAGTGAGCCAATCAATAAGAGGCACCGAACGAATTGAAGAGGAACGTCAAACGTTCTTGCGTACAGGATTAAACCATCATTTAAGTGTTGTCTTAGAAAAGCATCTGATCAAAAGACATCTACAAAAATTGAAATTATATACAGATTGTTTCGTAACGATCGAGGATTAAAAAAATATTAACAATCTTAAGATGGTTATTTCAAAAATATCATAGTATCGTGGATTCCAAATTAAATAATTACTATAAGAAATTTGTATATATATATACACATCTTTACATGCCTGAGTTTTGTGGTCAGAAGTTCACAAGTATATTTTAAATATTTGGTTTTTTGCCTATCAAGAGTATCAAGATTATTTTACATTATTCATTGCAAAAGAATAAGCTGTGCAGCGTACACCTAATGAAGATCTATTTGCAGGGCATTAATTTACCCGTAAGATGAATTTTTTATCATTCTATGCAGGACAGTATGAAATGTCCGGCGTCTGTGAGGCCGTGCGAATGTTGGAGGCATGCAATCATCAGCACCCCGTATATCCGGGCATTCAATTCGAAGACTTGCCTCGTCCTTCCACAGATTCGTCTTATTCCAAATCTTACCCGTCCTTATTTCTCGCTATTAAAAGGATATGTTTTTTAGGATAAAATTCTTGCACGGAATTGACGAAAATGTGTTTTAAACAATAACTAAAATAAATCCCCGATAAAAATTTTACAGAACAAAAAATTCCACACTTTTTTTATTGTTTAGAACGTAACTACTAGGACTAGAATGCTAGCATCTAGTTATAATTTTTAGATTTTGAGTATTGCAATTACCTGATTTGTTAAAGTATCAAGTCTGGAAATTATAAAATTAAAAAATTTCAATTTTTATGTTTAAAAATTCTAAATCTCTCTTTCAAATTACTGCACTAGTTTTAATAATCCTATGGCTAATTTTTTTGAAATTTAATAGATATAGCATAAAAACACCTGGATTCAGCTAATACGAATAAGAAATATAAAAAATAATATTTTGCAAAAAATTTATCAGGAACAAGTGTAATACAAGATACTGTTTTTACTACAAATAATAGTAGTCATTTTCTATCAATTCAAGTTTGACTCGAACATTCAAAATCAAGAGAAAAAAAGAGAAAAAAATCGATGTTCGCGGGGAGTTGCGAAAATTCCGCGAAGTTAGGCGTATTTCTTCCGACAAAATCATCTTCCATTCTTCAGAAGTACTGTCGGATGCAACATCCTGAGAACAGCGTACGGGTCACGAGAAGAACCAACGATATGTTCCAGACGCGGCTCTGATAGCTGATGCGTTTCCTAATCCCGGCGCTTCGTTCCTTCCTGCGGGCGAGAGGATCGCGCAGTCGGCGCATATTTCCGTAAGAGTCGACGAACTGACTGACCCACGATTCCAATCAGAAGTTGCATAAGAACGAGTAACACGCATACACCTCCGTTCGCCTCTCACTTCTTTCGCTCGCCTTGCGAGCTCTGGCCGAAGCGGAGCAGCTCTCTCTCTATCATAAAGCCCATTCTATGACGATCTATAGATCACTATAAAAATTGGTACAAAATTTTGTAACTTGAAATGTACCGCATATGTAGGAAACATCTGTAGATCCGTATTGTAAGTTGTATTTCTAAGGTCTAAGATAAGCTTGATGCTCCATCTGACTTTTGACGTTCTCCTGCAAACACTCTACCGGAGTAGGTTAAGGCTTTGAAATTTTATGTCAATACCCGCCCATTCTTCACTCCTACACAAACTAAGTAATAAAGCTAAAGTGGAAAGTGTTCTCTAAAATCTAATTTTGTGTCTGCTATATCTTATACTTTATAAAATTTTGTATTCGGTATATGTATAAAGTGTATTATAAATTTTCACCTGTCTTGTGTATACTCTCGTACTATAACGTCTTGTTATTATTATAAAAATTCTTATTTTTTTTAATTAGTTTGTAAAAAATCCCTCTTTACCAGACTATAATGAAGAAAATGCTATGTATACTTGCATTTTAATCACCTACATAAATAAAATACTAACAGAGTAATATCAAATCTATCACACCTGGCATCTATTATTTTCTGATCGATGAGTTACAATATGGACATTCAATGTATCTGATGCATAAAACATCGCAGTTCGAGTTTCAAACATGATGCGCAACTGGATCGCCACGAAAAGAAATCAGAGCAGTGCATGTTAATATCGCGGGACGCAATTTGAAAATGATTGATTCCGATAGCGCGATGATTTCCAGCTTTTCTGTATTCATACAAAGCGGAGATCCATAAATAATACTCATTGTCGATACAGCTTTTGGAAATGGTTTCCTACTGCCATAAATTCTGAAAGATATATATCTCCATATTATACAACTCCATATTATACGACTTATTCTTTTATCCAAAGCGAAATTTGTCGATGTTTTCTACAGTATAACAAATTTTCTTTCGATATTTCTATAATGTGACAGAGCATTCATTTACTAGAATCTTGTTTCCCGAAAAAGGTCAAAAAAGAAAATAACTTCAAAATTATTCGAAAACCGTCTCTTCGGATTAATTCTAATATAGGGCAAGGACAATAATTATGAATACAAGCCAGCTGAAATTCATCCCTAGGAGTGATATCCAGCGTGCACTAACATTGTGGGACCAATCGAAGGAGAGGCTTTCTCCTGGATCACGGTGGTACCCGGGTTCCTGCCCGCTCGTTCCCCGTCGTTCTCTGGAGGGGATATCTATATAGCCTGTCCATTCTGGGACAGCCCGTTCAAACTGCTCGTGTTCCTAAGACCGCACGTGTACCGCCGTGTCGACGAAACATCGTATAACATTCGACAATTTCGCTCCGAGCTTGTGAGACGAACGGAGACGACTCGAAGTGACAGGATAATTGGGTCCCAATTACGATAAAATCGGGATACAGTAAGGGAACATGTGTGCCGGTAGTGCGATGTGAACGAGTGCGGAGTACGCGATCAGTAAACAAAGCGGTATCGTTTCGTGAAGTTCGTAGGTGTCGAGAGAAAGGGAGAGAAAGAGAGAAAGAAGCGAGAGGAATCGACAGTAGGTCGAGGGTGGTGCTGTGACCTAGTGCGGAAGTATAGCCACCCTGCACAATGGTGAGTTCGCGGATATTGTATAAGTTTGTAGTGTGGCAGCTCTACGTCTGCACGAATTGCAACATTAATAATTTGTGACTATAATATGGATATAAAAAATAATAGATAATAGAATATTTTCGAATTCTATTATACTAAATTAGTATAATTACACGTTTCTTTAAGGAAGCCAAATATCAAGAAATGTTACTTTCTACTGTTAATCATGTTTAGAAAGTTATTTTAGGAAATTATCTTTTGCGGCATCTTTTACTTTTATATGCAAAAGAATTTTCTGTGTTGATATATGTATATATATGATAAGAATCCGATAATTAACTCATATTCTTAAAAAAATATCGAGTATAATAAAAGAATTTTTTAAGACAATTAGTTTCATATAAAATTTTCTAAGGTATAAGATCTAATAGGTTAATCACTTTAACGTTTATTATGTTCATCGAATGGCAAAATAAATGGCTATTTAATTTCCTGCACAAAATTGGCACAAAGAGAATCCAATCTGCATGTATAAATCTGCATGGATTATAGTTTGCTGAATTATACACCTCCATTAACAGAACGTACGTAATTAACAGTAGAAAGTAAGTTTCTGGTTTCTGGTTAGTGTTCGACCTCTTTAGAAAATAAAACCCTGTTTAACTCTGTTTAATTCTGAAGCTGTAAACTTACTGTTATTCATTACAATAAATCATCTTTTTATTTCGTGTACAGTGTGGATATGACTTAAAATTTGTATTTCATGCTATTTAAATAATTATTTAAGTTAAATTCAAGTGTACTGAAATGTACTTAAATTTAAGTACACCTGTATGTAAAATATTGAAGCCATCTCTTTTTTTTAAACTCCGCGTGAGTCTCTGTAACTCCATCTGTAAATTATTTTATCAACTTTTTCGAGAAAAAGCTTATATTTTAGAGAAAATATCAAAGAAAAAATAATAATACATAAAATATATAAAATAATATATAAAATATCGTTTAATTCTAGATTTTTTAGAACCATAATTTTGTAAGTCGCTCTTATAAGATAACAGTGTCGAAACATATGTAATTTTTTTAATTTATCCCTTTCGACATACTGAAGCAATCCGAAATATCCAAAACATCTGTAATTGTATTTTTTTTCTCTCGAACAGCGAGATAATTGTAAAATAGACCAGTGTGTCGATGCGTCTCCCGCATTACTACGCTTTCTAACTTACGCTCTGCATGCTGATGCTGTAAAATTTCACAGTACATAATTTACGGCTACTAAACAGCTTAAGAAATACCACCGGATATTAAATAGCGATAACATTCGAGAAGTAAAAACATCTCCCTACAGGCATATAGCTAATAAAAAATTTCATTGCAGATAATATCAATAAATCGTTCCACCTTAAAAATTTATACATGTGAAGACATAGGTTTTGTACTTATTCCGTCCAATCAACTATAATTGGGTCATAGTATGCGTCATAGTATGGGTCATAGTATGTGTGTAATTTACTATTCTTTTTTTCGCATTAATGGTTATCCTGAATACAGTCTGTATTCAAGTCTTCATGCCTAAACACAAATCTTACTAAAGAATTGCGGTGTATTATGAAATCAAATAAGCGATCACGTACAATGTGGCAAAAAAATATAAACTGTATCAAGTTTTAATAAGCGTGTCAAAATTAAGCGACAAGCGTCCATTCGACGTGAACGCGTTAAGGATCGCCGAGTCTATTAAAAAGGAAGAAAGAGGAAAAAATGGAAAGAGAAAGCAGCGCAAGTTCTTACGCGAAATGTCATTTCGCACGTATCGATAACGATCGTCGGCGCTTTTCTTCCTTAAAGCACGTTCCACGAGTATTGAAATCTCGTTCGAGGTAGCACAGTTAGACAAGATTGTATAACTTCGATAAATATAGGTATATAACCAACGAGTGTTGCGTGAAAATGGAGACATTCGCGGGTAACTATTTTTTCTTCCTCGGGAAATAAGGCGAATCGAGTGGGAAGAACGGCAAAGCGATAAGAGAGATAAAGAGAAAGAAAGACGGTCGCTGACCTCCTGAAATGCGGCATAAGGAGCGAAGAGCTGTTCACACACTGACCCGCATTTCGTTCCCGCCGGCGGATAATTCCAAGACTTTTGCCTATTATTCGATTTTCCATGGAGGAGGCGTCTCCTTTCTCTCGGCCCGGGCCGTTTCAACGGGGTATTCGAGTGAAATCTGAATATGAGTTCAATCTCCGATCGCGTGATTTAATGCCCGAATTATAGTTCGCGGCCTACTTGCATCCATCACGCGGTGTGAAATTTGTCCAATCTATATATAGGCGAAGAAAAACATTCCATCTCTGATTATATAAAAACTGTGCATTTTTCTTCTGTCTTAAGGCCATTTAAATATATTAATCTGATACCCAGACTCGAAGGGTTCCAAGAAGATATACATACCTACATGAAAGACCTTGAGAAATACATTCTAATCTGATAATAGAATTTGACAAAAATTAATTGCCTTTGTAAAATTTATAATTCTAATTGACATTTTCATATACGAAATATAAAAAACATCAAATTATGTAGGATTTAGAGCGGATTCATTTTTTAAGCATTAGGAGAAAGATATGATTTCAATTACTCCGTATTTTAAGCTCTTGCACGAAAGAACAGAAACTTAAACTAACATTCCGTTTTTTGTAGGAAATTGAATGCGGCAATTAAAAAAATTACATAATAAAAAAACGTAAACACAACAGTATATAGTTTTACCTCTTTGAAAAAAACTCGATATTATGCAATAACTGCATAACAGATCTAAAATTAATACGTGTTGGTCTTGTATTTTAATTTAGAATGGAATTAAACATTATGCTCGTATTTATATGCAACTAGGTCAAAATTTATCTTCCTAAATTGGACAAATTTCATGTTTCGCCGCAGATTCATTGTGCATGACGTTATTCAGCATGCCAAGTACCTTCGTATATGTTTAATCCTAATTGATGATATAACGAATGCATATGCACGCGCTCATTGATTAATTAAATATCCGCATATGGTCTTGAGAGAGAAGGCAATTCATTTTCGGATCGAGTGTTTTAAAATTAATTTAAAGTATTCAGAACGGAATAAATGAACCATAAAATGATTTTTAATGTAATGTTTAATTTTTCAGAACAAAATGGCGATTAATATTTCTTTAATATGACATCTTAACGTAGTATTAATAAATACGATTAATATTCCTTTAATATGACATTTTAACGTGTTTCAAGAAGATTAATTTCAATCGTTAAGTCTTCAGCGCAATATATCGTAATCCTCTAAGATATTATTAACGTTAACTCTAAGCATTTAATTACAGAAAAAAAATACTGTGATGCGACTCATTATTATATATAGTATCTAAATTTATATTATAAATCCTACAAAGCTGCAAAGTATTTTCAAAGTTTCACGCCGAGGTATATATGACGTCAAAATAGTTTTTCTATGCTGTAAGGTCAGCCGTAGGCGGAAATTCTTGCAACAAAAGTCCGAACTAAGTGGCACGTAACCAGGCAAAGAAAAGAGATCCCCGCCTCCGGCTGCTTAATACTTCCATCGCGTGTCGCTCTCGTGAGCAAAATGAAACTAGGAAAAATTTGCGATCTCCACTGCTCTTCTTAATTACGTTTTGCTGCGACGAACTCACGCGTCACGCTGTTAACACCAAGCGAGCAAGTTTTGCTTTGTCATGAAGAGAGAAAGAATTTCTTTCGCGAAAAGTATGCAGAAACACGATTCTTATGCAATAAAAGTTTTGTCAAGCGCAAAAGGTATTTAAATTACAGCGGCAAGAAAGACGCTGCTGTGTTTTATGATAAATTAAGCATAATTATCTGACAAATGTAGGAACAGAATTTCTGAAATATAGATCCCTTAAACGAAGTTAATTATGTCTTCTTCTGCAAACAAAGACGAGAAAGCTGACAAAACTCGTTTGATATAGTTAGAATTAGTTATGTCACGATACTTCCCTGTGCCTACCGCGTCTATAGTTCATAAAAACTCGCACACGGCGTGTGAACAATGCACACAATCGCGACTCATGCGCGACTAATTCCGTAATCGTCCTCCGCGCTAATCTCATCCTCAGTCATTGTCGCACAGGTGTATCCTATTCAAGGATAATGACCTCGCGACGACGACGCGATGTCATTGTCCAAACGGTCGCGCGACGTGTCTTAAAAGTTGGTGACGGGACTGATTCAGATTAATTAAACCCAAAATTTTATTCGAACGAAACGGAACGATCTTCGAATGGAAGAAAAATACAGAATATTCTTGCGCGATCAGATAGACATATTAATCCTGTCTTCCAGACACATCTAGACTGAATTTCACATCGCACGACTTTTCGTCGAGCGTTACACGTTACGTTTCCCTCATTTCCGGCTCGGTGTTGCTTGCTTCTTTTTATGGTCGGAAGTCGCACGAGTAAGCGATCTATCGCGATAGCCGCGGAGAACCGCCGTCCGAATCGGTCTCGGTGCAGCGCGCACGAGTGGGAGCCAAAAGTTCGAAGGCGAAAGTGAAGGTGGAACACCGCCGAAGAAAGTCGGCGACAATAAGTGGCACGCCGATGAGGCGTCGGCCATCCGACCGGATCGAATATGTGAAACCTGTCGGTGATTTCCCGGTGACGGGAAATGATCAAGTAGAGATCAAGAGAGAATTGCTGAGAGGCACATTACATGGCCTACGTTCACGTGAAACGAGTCTTTCAGGCGATAAAGTTGTATCTATACGATAAGAAATAAATGCGCGATTGTTCAATCATTAGAAAACGAGTCTGCAAATATCCGGATATTCGCGGCATCGTTTTTCCCAGTGAAAACAATCGCTCGTTTGCGTATTATTGCCCTGCATGTTGCATGCGGATCTTCATCAGATAAATTTGCCGCAGCTGTTATATGCAGAAAGAACAATAGCTCGTGGAAATTATAATGAGATTGAACGATGTTATGATTCGAGCGATACACTACAGATCTCTAGAGAAACATATATTTGTAACAAACGTTATTTTCTTAAATAATTTAATCTAATCTCTTATTACAAAACTTAATTTATTTGAGATTTAAGTATCGATTTATTTAAAGGAAACTCTTCGATAAAATGGAAACAGTAAATAAAACGCTTTTTAGTAAGTCCTATAATATATTTTTTCTATAGGAGAATTTAATTTAATTTGACAAATAAATAATCCAAGTAAAATTTTAATCAAAAAGCTTTTCGTGTAATTTATGAAAGATATATGTATCAAGATGTACTATATTTTTTTATTATAAATAATGCATTTGCATGAATTAATTAATTAATTCAACTTTTTTTACATAGCCATTAAGTTCAGAGCCGTAACATACTCATAAATAATCCACAACAACAAAATATGTCTTCCAATAAGTCCTACGACTGCAAGATGCTATCGCGCAATGCATCGCTATTTCTGTACTTGCGTGTAAAGCCTATTTACATGAAACTCGATCGAAACTTATATCGTTCGCCAGTACTTTCCTCTTAGACGCGACGGACACCCTCTCGAAAAAATCTGAGAAACGAAAGTTCGCGAGCGACTGTGGATAGGATAGTGCAAACGTACAAGTAGAGCGTGAAATTCCGAAGGCCGCGAATATGCCATTTTTACAGACGTTCGATAGGTACGTTCGATAGAATTACGCACACTCGCGTATGTGTCTCGCCATACTCGTCCTTCCCAAGACTTTCAGGACTTAGATAAGACTTACATAGAAGTATTCGTATGAATGAAGAGACCGTCAATCGTTCTAAATTCTTTTTTCACAGACATTACTGACATGAAACGCTAATAAAGATTTGAACAACCTATAGTTAACTGTTAGTAAAATTAAAAAATTTTTAAGCAATATGCCTTTCAGATATGTTATTGATTTACAAAAACCATTATACTTTGATACAGTTAATTAGTCTCAGTAGAGAAACAAAATGTTGAAAAAGCATAATTTATCTTCTAAAGAGAGAAAGAGATATTTTAAATATACCTACCAATATATACACACATTTTTTCCAATAATGATTATACCTATATCTCGAATTTCTATATCAATTGAATGTTGACCTCCTCGATGCAATCTTATCTTTTTACATTATGCATTTTTAAGAATATCTTTTATTGGACTTTTAAAGAACTAGAAAGTAGCATAATTTCTCGTCATGTTAATTTAATCTTATCGTTCAACCTGTTAAAAGCGCCATTATGTCGAACAAAAGTGGCGATGTCAAGACCGCACCTTTATCTGAGGACCCGGGCTAGCTTCCTCGCGCGTTGAGAGAAAGGTGCTCGACCTCCTTTTTAACGTTCTGATCCGGTATGGCGAACATGAGTGGCGAACATGAACGATTGATAATTGCACACATTACCAGCGGCATTGGCTGCACGATGTTGCGAGCGAAGCGCAGCGAGAACAGAGAATGTCGCCCCTCAATGCTTTACGCGTACTTCCACCAACCGAGAGAAAGTCATTTCTTTCGACGGCCACAAACAGATAACTTCAGTCACACCCGCGGCTGGGTGTGCGTGAGAAGCCATCGGCTAGGATTGAAAACGGAATTACGATGGTACAACTATCATCACAGGACGACGTACTTTCAAATGTAATTTAAAGAAAATTCTTGCATTTCTGGAAACATGCATTTTCTGTCGACTGCTTATTTTAGAGTTGACTAAGATCAAGCGTAGTAATAACATTCTATTTGGGAATTAAGGAAAAGAAAATATCAAATAACTAAAAAATATTCATGTGGTTTCTTTTCAATATCAAGAATCAAATATTCTAATGAAACTTAAAAAATTTATAATGTGTTTAGAGATTTTATAATTAGTCAACTATAGCTCCAATATGACTCTTCTTGACATATTATATTGAAGTTGATAAGAGCACCATATATTGGATAGATGACAGAGAGTGGAGATGGAGCGAAGAGAGAAAGGAATGAGAGATGAGGTAGGATAGGAAGGAGCGGGGAAGAGGGCAGCTAAGAAGAAAAGGGGAAAGGGTAGAGGGCAAGGAAAGGAAAGAGGGAAAAAGATTGTAAAGGGCCGTAATGGTCAGGTCGGAACGTGAAGGTATGTGTAAAGGGTTGGGCACGTCCCTAAAAAACGCCACATGTGTTAATAAGCAGAATAAGATGTATGTTTGTAAGAGGTTTGGGACCATTCCTCGTGAAAAACGCCTTTCAAACTCTGAGGGGACACGAAATAAAGTCTATCTATCTAAGAGCACCATATATTGCTCGCATAATTGGAAAGGTGTACGTTCTTCCTCTTGGAAGTGAATTTTTCATTGCCCGTACTTTCGCCAAACGACGAGCCGATAATTCTCCGTAGGAATTTCATTGCTATGTACATGCACGTGGTATGTGCGAGCGAACGGTCTCATACCCTCGGGATCGATTTCTTTTCTTTTCGACGAGAAGCCCTTCCGCGGATCGCGCCGTTATTTTACACTCGATGGATTCGTTTCTAAAACGACCGGTCAGAATGCGCTCGGAAAAAATCGCGAAGAAAGCAGAAAAATCGCACGGCGTGTCCGACACGCGATATTCCGTAATGAAAATTACATAGATACGCTTGCGGTACGTAATCAAAATCATGTCAGTAGCACGAAGACCTGACCGATTCGCGTTTGAAAATTACCGTATGGTTCAGGAACTAGCGGATTCTTGCATTCACCCGGTCGATGATATCATTATACTGATGATATCATTGTATAAACGTTAATTGCACCGATAACATCAAGAAATATGATTGTGATCTTCAACATGTTCTTAGCCACTCGAAACATTTTTCCGAGATTAACGATGGACGATGGCTGCACGTTATGCTACAAAAAAATTCGACACATTAAAGTACAGTCACCATACAGTCATCGACGTAGAATTTCCTCATTTTTTGTTACCGCATACGCTTATTTGCCGCATAGTTACTCATGCAATCCATAAATCATCATTTTCGTAAAAACTTCGACTGGCAACTTACGATCTCGTAAGATTGGGTAGTCACAGTCGAGCCATTTATTAGAAATCGCCGTACGCTATTTGATGCGATTCACAGTTCGTTAGCTCCGGTCGCACTCTAGAAGTTTGCCCGACTCGCAGGTAACATGCAATGATGATATCAACTGTGGATATTAATAATCCTAACGATGATAACGTTCGTCGCATAATAATCACGATAATTAATCATAATAAGATTAATGGAATAATTTTAATGCCATTTTTGCGGTCGTCACCTAAACAATTATTAATAACATGATCTAATAGTATTGATAATTATAATCGCTTTCGGGCTCAGTGCATGTATTAAATAGGCGAAAGGACATCTGATCGAGATCAAATGTTAACGTAACTGTAACAAATTCAATTTTAAGCAAATAATGAGATTTGATTCGCTTTAAATGCTTATTAGATTTATTAGTTACGGTTTATTCAAATGGTTTAGTTAAAAAATTAATATTATTTATTAATAGTTTAACTAATTTGTAGATATTAAAACCAAATAGTGCCCATGACATTGCAAAAAGTTAAATAATAAAAAAAGAATTATCTTTTTTTTTAAGTTTATGCTTTTGAATGGTTATGATTCCATCGATATACTTGCGGATGTAAAATAGATTAATACGTTGCATGTTTCTACATTTTCCGTGTCCGCAACTAGAAGGCCGACTACATTCACTATTCACTTGGAGTCACCCGACACTTCAAATATTTCCTGCGAAATATGTATATCGCGTTATTATGAAGCAATATAAAACCATACGATTATAAGGTTTCTAAAGCAAATTAAACTCTTTCGTTTCAATGTTCTTATAATTATTAATAAAATTTAAGTTATTATCTAACAAGTTGTTAAAAATCACTAGCAACTTTTCTCGGTATATCGGATTTCGCGCATGTATATAAATAGACATAAGCAACAGCCTTAGTGAAAGTTGTCTTTACACACGTAATTATGCCTATATAATGATTCATGCTCGATGCGTTATTATTGGAACCACTTTAGTTTGATGTTACATATGTATTTGATATTATGTATTTAAAAATCAAGATAAAACCGGATATCGTGCCTGTCTGATATTACGTACGTTCGTTGACGATTTATTTCTTCATCCAATCACTCATTTGATGTAAATATCGGAAAATAGAGTATTAATACGTCAGCATGCGGTAAATAACGTGGAGGCAAAAATGTATCGAAAGCAGATATCGGAACAACATTCGCTGCGTTATTCCGACGCAATAATACGCGTCATTCGCATCTCTGTTCGAGATGATCGATCGATCACTCGCGATGTGTGCGAAACAAGGCAATTGCAAACATCAAAAATAGAAATGTTGCACATCAGTATATAAAACTTTCCCATTTTAGAAAAAACAAATTTTAACTTTTTTACGTATAAATATATAGAAGAATACAAATTTAAACTTTCTTACGTATAAATATATAAAGATAAAATTTAATTCCATATTCTTCGAAAAGGACATATAAATTTTATCGCGTAATTATATCTACGTACCGACTGCATATAACGTGGGAAACATTTATATGATATTTAAAATCAATTTATACAATTAATTAAACAGGAGATATGTGCAACTTTAATGACAATCTATTCTTATCAATCAAAATTTATATAACTAATTAAACGAGAAGCGATTCTCTATATTCTTTAATTAAGCGAGAGGTTAAAAATAAGAATAGGAATTCTCTGTGTTAACATTAAAACAAAAATTATTCATTAGTGGATGATGACATTACTATTTATTATTTTAATTTAATTAAAATAGTAATTAACTTAATTACTATTTTACTAAATGTAACAATAAATTTCGATAATTTTATTTTCACGTCAAATATCTCTCCTTTTTGCCCGTAGAATAATAACTTTCCCTCAATGAGGAAATAATTCATTCGAAGATTTTAATCGTCACGGAAAGCGATTTATAAAACGTTTGGCGAGAAATAATATCGGAAGTTATTAATAGCATTGTGTATGTGCGTGCGTTTGTTCGTCGCAGCATTGTCGTATTATGAAACCGCAAGTTCCATTAAAACCATAAAGTCGTGACCGATTCATTGGTCCATGATCTCGATTACTTATTCGCATCATGATATAGCTGCGGTGAAATTGCGGTTGGTTTCTTGTTAACTTCCGCACGAAGAGCGTTACCACGTTTTGTCTGTTACCCTCTGATGCACTTTGCATCCTGTTTCCTAATACACGAAAACAATTCTATCTCCGAATTATAATAAAATATATCTCTTATTGATAAATTTATTCGATTATTACTAAAATTATTAACAAATAAATTGCTTTTCTTAATAATTTTGTTTATTATTCTATATGTAAAAAATAATTTTAATTATTTAATTAATTCTATACCTTTGATTATTGAACTTGGTTTCAAACAATCGGCGATTCGTGGCAGAATTCCAAATGGAATCCCATTTAGAATTTTATGCATCGTTTATATACGCAACGCAATTTACCCCGTATTACGAAACTGAAGTTCACGTCATTTACAACACGCAACGCGAGCGCACGAGAGTGTTTCGTTAAAAAATATATAAATTACACCAAAACGAACCATTCGACATCGATGTTGACCCAGATCCACCGTGCAAAATCAATCGAAGCGATTTTACATTGTCAACGTAGCGTACGTGCCGTCGCCGAAGTTAATTACTTAGCGTCCCACGACCAATTAATCAATTTCGTCGGTTTTAGATTGTGCGGAGGTGCTTGACGCCGACCGCGGTATTCATCGTCCTAACGTTGTTAGACGGATTCGGCGGATGCACGGCTGAGCGATGGTCACGACAGACCTCTAACAGCGAGTGGATTCCCCTGGCTAATCCGGGATCCGCTCAACTGTCGCTGAGTAAAGCGGAAAGCGGGCTTCTGTCTAGCAGCACGCATTTACCGAATCCAATCCAAACGCTCGCGTTACCGCCCGCCCTTCAGCATCAGTACCAGGAACAATTGCTTCAGCTGCAGAAGACGCAGGAGAGTATTCAAAAGCTCCTCCTGCTGCAGCAGCAGCTGAAAGCTCAGCAGCAACTTCTTCAGGTAAAATGATTTCCGCTGCATTAATGCGGAGAATGCAATAAGATATTTTTAAATCTATTTCTTTTTAATAAAAGATATTTACTAGTAAATTCAAGAATTTATCTTTCTTACAACTTACTTTATCAAATGATATATGCTTTTAAAATCTGAAACTATACGTATATTAAAAAATAAAATAAGTTTGACAAAAACTTTTTGTATAAAAAACACAATTTACTGTTCCACAATTAAACGTACTTGCTTCTACAGGTGCTTAATTTAATTTAATGAGAATTCGAAATTGTATATAATTAAGTTTCAGTTTCTTTTCATTTATTTCTCTTTTGCCTTCATTTACTTAGACTCAGACGTTCCTGCCCGGCGATTATAGTAGCGCCGAAGCTGAGAAACAAGCGTTACCTCAAAGTTCCTTAGGCAATTTGCAAACGGCACCCGAATTAGTGCCGAATACTTTGGTACCCCCGCATCCGTCCTCGGGAGCACTTCCGCCGGTACACCCTTCACAGAATTTCCTATCCCAGAGACCGGGTCAGACCTATCAGAATCAGGAACTATCGAACTTGCCTGTGCAGGGTCAAGTTGTATTGCAACAAAACGTGGAAGATACGCAAGAAGGACCGCACGCTTACGTAGCGAAAACGAACGAAGGAAAACGTTGGAAAGAACAATCGAGTCCAGGTTTACCACAATCTTCTCTGATTGGAAACGACGAAGAGGAGGTTTGTATAATAAAACTTTTATGTAGCTTGCTTTCCTTCCGACATCAGATATATCAAGTTCTATTGACCAATCCTTACATGTGCATCTCTGGCTTTCATGCGATGGTATCGTTAGATTAAACAGAATCAGAGCGTGCATAGAATACACAAAATTTATACATTAACCGAGCGAAACCGGAACTAAGCGTGCAACGAGATCATAAATTAATCTGGTTTCTCAAACACAAAAGTGTAACCTACAATAATGACTACTTTCAGCAAATAATGAATCTTACAAAGAAATAAGTGAAAAAATTTCAATTATCTGATATTCTATCACACTTACAATGGACTACTTACAATAATTGATATAATAGACAATTTTAATAATTGTTATATGTAATAATGCAATATGTAATTAATACGTAATAACTCAACACAAATAAAATTTAATTACGTCAATATATTTATCATACTAAACCAATTTTAAATAAATATTTTATAAATAAGATATTGTTGGATTTTTTATTCGTTAAATCCAATAGTATTTTATATTAAAATTAGCATTTATTTTTATCATTTAAAAAATTTATAAACATCAGAATTGAAGATATACATTTTAACAACAGCAAATGCGATCTCATAGGTTCAACTAGTATATGTCCCGGCGGAAACGTTGGCGCAAAGAGGTCAACTGAAAAGAAACCGCGGAAGGAAGCAATATCCCATTCGCCAACAGCATCAGCAACGAGATCACGGAAATATCGACCAAACCTCTCTTTCGCCCGATCAAGAAACTTTCGCGCGGCAAGTGCTGCAGCAGATCCAGAAAGAACACGAAGAGAAGGCGCAGTTCCTGAAGGATGAACGCGTGAAAGAGTTCGTCAGATTAAACGAGGAACAAAAGGCGCTTGAACGGAAGACGCGATTGCAGCAAGAGGCCCTTCAGAGAGAACAGGAACTGTTGCGACAAAAGGAGGCCGATAAGAAACGAAAGGAATTGGAAAGGCTGGAGGAAATGGCGAGGCAACGCGAACTGGATCGAATTCGCGATGCTAGAGAAAAGCAGAGGCAGGAAGAGCTCGAACGACGACGGCTTTCTGAACTTCGCGTCAAGGAGGACAGACGTCGCGAGGAAGAAGCCAGGCAACGTGAAGAAAGGCAGAAGTTGGAGCTGGAGCAGCAGAGGATTCTGGAAAGTCAACAAGAGGATCAATTGCGAACTAACAGTCCGAATTTCCAAAACGCCCAGTCCCAAGCCCTGATCCGCGACCAGGGGCGTCGCCAGCATCTCACGGATCCCGCCAGAATCAAGAAGCTTCGCGGCAGGCAACGTCCACGGGTCAATCAGTACCAGGAACAGTCGAATTACCGCGAGGTCACTACCACGCCGTCGCCCAATCAGCCGCCCCTTTCCGTTTACATGGGCAGTCCAACGTCCAAGCCAGTAGATAACGTCAAGGTTACCGATGTCTTGAGACTCTTAAGAAACGCGAAAACCATCGCCGTTCTAGATAACGTCGGTCCCAATAGTCCGCAGGTATTCGTGGGTCCGTCTAACCTGGACCCGCCCTACGGTTACGTGAAGTTCGATCTTCCCTATTTGTCGTCAATCGATCACAACAGAGTGGAACGCAAAGTAGATAAACTGCCTTTCTTCGTCGCTCCGCTAAGCTTCGACCCGCCCCCGGGTTATTCTAAAATTCCCTTCCCGGCGCCGCACATTGGTTCCGTCGTTGTCAACAATCTGTCGGAAGCATCCACGGAACCGAACACCCAGACAGACGAACAGAATCCCAATCCGACGCCATTGATCCAGCCGAACTCTTACAGCGACGTTGATCACAGCGGATCCATCGCTACCACCGCGTCCTACGATTCCTCGACCGATCAAAACTTCTCCCCGGAATCCAGCAGCCCTAAGTACGATCCCACTTACTCGCCGCCCTCAAGTTCAAAGTTCAAATTTAGACAGTACTACGACAATAAGCCGACCTCCGTGGGCAGCACGTCATACTACAGTGAACAATCGACCACGAAGACGAAACCGAAGCACTACTACGAACAAGAAACCAAGTTGACTACTCAGCCTCCAAAAATCGAGACGACAGCCAGCTATAGACAGGAAGTGTCCTATTCTAACACACCGAGTTTCCAGGACAGGTCAGTAAGTCCGCACGATACCTCTGCGAAAGAACAAGATCTAGCGGCCCAATTGGCGCTTATCAATCAGGAGCTTGCCCAACAAAGAGAGCCTCAGAAATACAACACCGCCGAACAGTATCATTCCCAGTCAAATCTGGGCGAATCGTACGACGACGCCAATGACGTCAGAGGGCCAGTTGGACCAACGCAATACAATTTACCAGCGGAATTACCGCCGATCTCTCCGCACTTGCCGGGCTTAGTAAATTCCTTGTTGGATAAGCAAGAGAGGAATCTTCCTGTCGCTCCGACGCCACCACCGACGACAACCACGACCACGACGCCAACGACGACGACTACTCGTATAAACTCCACGACTTACAGGCCACGAGGAAGGTGAGTGTAATTTTATTATAATTAATAATATCTTCTATGCAGCAATTTTTTAAATAATAATTTTTTTGTATAAAATAACTGTCGTTATTTAAATTTTTAAAGAAATAAATTTTTTAATTTTTTTTTTAAATTTACAATTATTAGCCTCGATTTAATAATTCACATATCTTTTTATCTCTGTTATTTTTCAAGATTTCCTTATTGGTGTTCAAGATACGCATCGTAACATAATTTATATGGAAAACATAAAATTTTTTCACATAAAAGCTCTTATGCCATTAGATCTAAATTGATGGTTTAAGACTAAGTAGAGCATAAAAATTTTTCAATCATACATGTCAGTAAGACGTTAATATATTAGAATTACGTCTGATCGCGCACAGAGGCAGAAATGTACCTACAAGACCCAGAACGACCCAGGCACCTGCTAATAGAACGGAAAGAACCCGAAGACCAACGCACAATCGAGCCAAATCTAGATTTACGACCACAACGGAGGAATATCGCGAGTCCTCTTACGAACCAACGAAGGCGAAGACGCCGGAGACCACGCAGAAATATAACGCGGTAGAACAAAGAAGACCAGCATCCAGAACGCAGAAGCACAGAAATCGAGATAGAGCGAATCAATCCGCGGTATGATTAATTTTTAATCCCACTTATTCTTCACACTATTCTAATATCAAGATTAAGATTCCTTTAAAAAAAAAAAGAAAACGTGGAGTTTGCATAAATATTGTTTTCTAAACTTATCCAGGTTCAAAGCCAAGGAGCTAACTACGAAAACTACCCGCAGAGCGACGCATCTCCCGACGCGTACTCACCGCCGAGTGGACCCGCTTCTGGTCCGGAGAATTATCCGACCACTCCCATGCAGACCGAGAATTACCCGTCGTCGTTGCGCGAGGTCCAGCACAGCACGCCCATAGTGTCCGATGATTACGCCAGGAGTCAGAATTACCCGCAAAATCGCCCTCAAGAAGCGCGCTATCAGCATCAAGACGTGATGTACGATCAGAATGGTGACTACCAGCAAGCGGGACTCGAGAAAACACCGGTAAATGGATTCAATTATCAAGTTGCAAACGAGAATTCACCGGACCAAACGATTTCCCAGAGACCCAAGGAATATCCGCATTATCAGGAAGACTACAATCTGGCGACGACGGTAGAATCGCGGCGAGTCACACCCGGCGAGGAACATCGGTATTCCCCGATTTATGAGGTCAACGTGGCGCAAACTCAGCCAGATTACAACGTCGGCGGGCAGAATTCGTTCCGCAATGACGACGGCAAGATCGAGAGTGCCGCGATAGAGACTGATCCGAATGCATCACCGATCTTCGTTCCGCTTCAACAGAGCAAGCAGCAGGATTACGACATGCAGATTCCCTCTACAGAGCCGTCGCTTATCGAAGTATGTGTACTAAAATAATATTTGTATAACGTTATATAAATGTAGTTGCATTTTCTAAAGTAACACTCTTAAGTGACAAAATTCTCGTTGAAATTTTACCAGAAATGAGATAAATTATAATTGATTATCATAAATCATGCATATAAATAATTAGATATCATATGCTATTAATACATAAAAAGAATAGCATACTGTAGAAATGTTCCATACAAAATATTACAAATATATTTTTCTATACAACATTTAAATATAAAGTTTAATATTTTTTTAATCCAGAGTTTAAATATCGTTATAATTATTTCTGTCCCAGATCGCCACAACTAGCACGACCACTCCGGCGCCCGTAATAATACGTCAACGAGTTCGAGCTCGCTTAGGAGGCGGTCGCACGCATCACGATTCCGCGATTCAGACGCGACCCCGTAACTCCCAGGACGAGTACGTGCGTTTCAGCGCGGTGAACAACGATTCCGGTCGCGGCGCCGGTCAGCGTCATCGGACTAGGACACGCGCGCGTCCTCAAAGTCACGGGTCGCAGGTGCAAACCGAGGGTAACGAGTACATAAAAATACACGCAAATCAGCAGCAGAGGCTGGTCGCCACCACCGTACCGCCAACGACGACAAGCACGACAGCTCGCACGGTGGAGGAGGACGTCGATTACGGTTTTATAAGGCCGCCGAATTTCCAACCAGCGCACCCGGCGCACCCGGTGCATCCGGTGGATAACAGATACCAAGCGCCCATTACATATAGACCTGCTTTGTCCGAGGTACGTTTCGCGAAATAACAGGAGAAGAAAAAATAACTTTTTAGATGCAAAAAAAAGAAATGAGTTTTTAAACAACAATCTTTTCCGGGATGTTTCAAAAAACTCTCATATTTCAATCAAGAGTTTATACTAATTGTCATCACTAACAGAACATGTCGCTCATAATAGTTTTTCATAATAAATAGTAATTCTTAGAAGCATAAGTTTTTAGATTTTTATATATTTTTTTTAGGTATTTTAGAAATAAATTCTTGTATAACAAACTATCAATCTTATCTTCGATACCTAAAATTCTTCAATTCGCTTTAATATTGTCCAAAAAAGTATTTTTCATCGGATACTTTAAAATGAAATTTCCGCGTAGCACTCCATCAATTATCTCTTCAACGCACTGCATCGCGCAGAAAGCACTCGAAATCACCTTTATGAAACGCTTGAAAAATAAATATAAATAAACACGCCGCAGATACAGCACATCTTCTCCAACGACGAGACGGCGGTAGAGTCGAGCCCGGCTCATATTTTGAAAAATCGTCCGAAATACCAGACCTCGAGCCGTCGCCCGACCACGAAGTTATTCACGACGACGACGACGAGCACGTCGACGGAAACGGTACCTGTTGCGACGACGATGCCAGACGATGCCGTGTATACTACAAAATCGAAAACGAGATTGGACGATCCGAAGTCGACGAGAACACGAGGAAGAGTTCGCCGGCCGGGGAAGAAACGCACCACGACGACCACAGAATCCGGCCTCGAGGCAAACAACGAATTGCCGCTAGACGAAAACTACCCTCGAATAACGCCGCAACAGCTGCCGGTGACGGCGAGCGGACAACAGCCTCTCTACGACGACAATTTCGACGTCGCGCCGCAATTCGTGCCGAATCAGAATCGACCGGCACAGTTTTACGAGGAGAATAGCGAAAACGTAAGTGAATTCTCTGACGGGATTGCGTTGTGAAGCGAAAACATGAAATGTAATAAACAGATATTGAAAAAAGAATGAAACGTAACATTTTTCCTCGTTCCTAATATAAAAATTTATTAAACTGTCAAAATATTCGACTAAACTGTTTCCAATATTTTTCTAAAAGATGTGACTCGCTTCTTTAGACTGTTAAAGTATAATATGAATGTATGTTTCCAGTATCCGCCTCAAGAATTTGTCCTAAACTTCGGCAATCTGCCGGAGCAGCTGTCGCAACGCGAAGAATACGATCAGACCCAGCTGGCTAGTATTCCGAAGAAGTATAGCCACTCGAGTCGCGTGAACTCGGACGCGAGCGCGCACTCCACAGGTGACATTTACGGCGCCGAGAGTCAGTGGTCCACGAAATTGTCGAAGACGTCGTTCCAGCCGAGCTTCGCCGAGAATCGCGTGCCCGGTGAATCGAAGAGGGGCCGAGGCGGAACCGGCAACGATCAGGAGAACGAAAACACGCCCGAGATCATTACGGCCGGGCCGGAGGAGTCGTCGGTGACGATGGTCGTTTCTTCCGACTATCAGAAACATGCGAATGACGCCGATAACACGGGCACGGTGATCGATGGCTTCGGATGGAAGACGACCGCGCAGGATCATAGGGAGGAATTGAACGCCACGACGGCAGTGACAAATTCGTCGACGACAGTACTTCAAGATCAAACTCGAAACGATAAGGAAACGTTGCCAGGATCGCGGGACTGGACGAGCAGCAAGAACTTTACGGAACAGATAGGCAACGGCACGAGGGTGACAAAACCTGACTCTCTTCCTGGTCGAAAGGTAAATTACTCTATAAAATAAAAGTATAGAATAATCGAATATTTTTTAAATATTATATATACATATATTAATATTTAAAATTTAATTTTATAATTTTAAACATTATGTGTAAATTTTAAAATACACAATTTATTTTAAGCAATAATAAATTCGAATGTAGTATTGCAATTTATAGTATTTTACTATAAGCCACCTTTTGTGATATTCTATTCTGCAGAAGACAATAAGAGATATAAAATAAGTCGGACATTTATCTTTCAGACTCGAAGAAGGAAAGTTCGCGTGCGGGTAAGACCTCTTGTGGACGATTTCGTCACCGCTGAATCTCAACACTACAACTCTGCGGTGAACAGCCTGGTTCAAGATCAATACAAGTACAATCCGATTCACGATTCGAGGTTCACCACTGCCCAGCCGATTGCGACGACTGTCACCGCAAGTACCGCGATGGCCGCAGAATCGACCAAGAAATCGCTGCTTCAGGATTTCCTGGAGGAGATGCTGAAGAACGACGAGGTCTCCATCCCGACTCGCGTCACTCCGATCACTACGGAGTTGCTCGACCGGACAATATTGACACCCATGACGACGCCGATGACGACGCCGTACGTTTTTCCCAATAATGGCGAAGTTACAACCTTGAAGGAAAATTACACACCGATCGATACGACGCTGATACCGAAAATTAACGAAGAACGCGTTACAACGATAAATGAAAATTCGAACGGATCGAAAGACGAGTCCCAGGAAGCGACAACTTTGTCGCAAGAAGAAACTGAAGTGCGAAAAGAAGTTAAGCCGGCAGAAAACAAGAATTCTCAGGAAGACAAGCAGAATAATTTGGAAAACGTCGTATTTAAACAAAGATATAACTTGCCACATTATCCCGACAGATCAGGAAAAAACAAAGACGAGGGTAGCATAACAAAACTGATCGACTTCCCAAAGGAAGAGACACGAAAACTGAGTGCCATTGGTAAAGAGAAAGAACATATAATGAGATTAAAGAAGCAGGAAAACGTCGAAGAAAACGAAGCGCATCCGAAGAATCATAGGGTCAAGTGGAGCGAAGTAAAATACCCGTCCTTCGATAAGTCGCAAACTGCGTCGAATTCGTATTCTACGACGACTATCCCCGGTATTGTTACGCGAGACGAAAGCAATGGCAACGTGAAAACGCTCACCGATTACGTGAAGGCCATCTTTGACAGCATGAAGAATGCCGAAGAGGGTGAGAAGGAAGAGGCGAAAGTGATCGCAGCTAAAAGTGAGACAGATAATTATAACTTAAATGATACCGCTTCGGCGCACGCGAAGGAAAATGAAAAGATCGATCGAAAAGCCAGCACGACTGGCTCCTCGCAGGACATTTCCACGACGCAACGTGTTGAAGTTGAAGAGAACGCGACGAAAGCCGAAGAAACCCAGGAAGCGACAACGAAGGAGAACGCTACCACTCTCGAATCAACCACACCAATTCCAGATACAACTACGAACACGGTACTGTCTGAAGAGACCCTGGTAACAGAGCCTTCCACGACGACCACGAAGACAATCAGACAAACAAACAACGTGCTCAGAACAAACTCCACGATGTTGGGCAAGGTCCTAAGAACCTCGACTACTACGAAGGTGTCTCACATGACGGAGATTTGCTATAGAGGTCGATGCGTGATGACGAGGCCCAAAATGGAGGATATTATGAAGAGATGAGGGAATTTCGACGACTCGTCGATTCGGTTGTGGGATTATCTCTAGCACTTTCCTGTCCGGTTCTTAAACAAATTAAAGTGAAACAAATAATGTGACAAGCAAAAATCTTGAAAATTCTTTATTAAATATCTGTCATTGCTGAGAAATGTGCAGTAAAACGAATAACTTAGCAACATCAATATGATAAGAATTGAATAAATAATATGAATGAAAAAATAACTGAAATTTTACCGGGCAGAAAAGTGTTAACTTTTGCACTTTTTGCATAATCTTTATTTATTGATAGAGATATATCGTATTAACAAATCGAATCTTCAAAAATTAATATTTTTATTAATGTCCGAAACTACAGTTATGTCTTCATATTCTCTGAGATTGCGCTTCGTGTTAGAATTCTTCTAATTACACACCAAATCATCAATAAAAAAGTAATATTTTTATAAAAAATAAATTAATATTTGATCTAAAAATGTCAGCTGAATTACGGCGCAATAACAGAACACTAAATTGATCACCAAGTTTCCATCTCACCACATACACGTAAGGAATGATCAATATTCTCCCTAGACACCTTCATTTAGAGAAGATATTTTATCGCTGGGAGATAAGGCATCGCTCAAGATGTCGCGGCAAATTATGTGTGTCGGAGGGTTAAAAGCGAAATACCAACGTGATATCAGTCGTGAAAAGGGACGTCCCCTTCTGGGAAGGAAATTCCGCGTCGCCGGGGGCAAATCGATCGTCCGTCGCGACGCGTACTTATAAAAAGGGCGCCGAGCGTATGCCGGCGTCCTTCCAGCGAGATCGAAGCGCGGAAGCTCGACTTGCGCGAGTGACCCGTATAGGGAGCTAAGTCTATTTAATTTAACTACATACCTGTGTAGTATACGTGTAAGTTAAGCGTGTAAGTATTTTAATAAAGACGCGAGAACGCAAGAAGATAAATGTATTTTGTTCCTTTCTCATTTCCCTGATGAGCAACCCGAAACCCAGTGCAAGATATTTTAGTCCTTCCAACGAATCTTCATTTGTTTAAAGAAAAATTTGGATTTTTTTACAAATTCTTTATAATTTTATACGTAATTTATATATACAAATACATCGGAAACTCGGGAAATTTATAAGTGGACTGATTTTAAGATTTACACTACCGTTCTAATAACTTTTTCTAATAACCCTTAAGAGGAATTTCATCTCGCGCCCCGACCAAAATCTACCCTTACATCGTCATCGATCGGCAAAGTTCAACCCCCCTCGCGCAGATGGTGCCACGTCACGGAGGGGTGGTATTCCGGTACCGGATATACGACGGGAGATGCTCGTATAGGGATCTCACCCTATCGTCGTCATCGTGCGAGCGAATGGCTAGGTGGCACGGTAAGCGACGAAGGGTGAGGAGTGACGAGGCCACGAGGAGGGTGGGTGCAACGAGTAAACCGTTGGGGATGAGGGTGAGGCGAAGAGGGAGAGGACGGGCGAGAACGACGTAGTGAGAGGAGTCACGGTTCAGTTGAGGCGCAAGGGTCCTCCGGCTAAGGACTACGGTCCCTGGCAGTCCGGGACATTATGCCAGGCGGCGAGGGGTCCCCGATCAATCTCCTCGACCACCACCATCATCATCGCGCGTCGACCACCGCCACCACGTCCACGTCCACGGCGGACGAGTGCGCGAACGGCGACGATGTCAGAACCGCGTCATCGACGACGAGCACCGGTGCGACCTTCGCCAGCGCGATGACGAGCGCCCTAGCGGGCGACGGTCTCCGTCGCAGAAAGGTCATACACGCGGCCCGCGAGACCCTCGATAAGGGTGAGTCAAGGCGCCACTTCTTCGTTTCTTCCCGGTACCATCGCGTTCCTCCGCATCATCGTCGCTTACGAAACCTCACGCAACCACACGTCGCCGCGGATACCATAGTCCCGAATCACTTTTTCGACTTTCTGGTGCACGAATATCGGGATCGATCTTCCTTCCCCGTGATGCCGCCCGATAGGCGGAACGCTCTCTCCGATCCGTTCCTGGCCTCGTTCAACGAAGTAACCGTGGCGGAGCGAACCGACGTGTGTTAATACCGATTTGCGAATCGACTATGTCCCTCGATCGCGTATGCACGCGTATGCACCCTCTAATATCGTGATTAAGAGATGGACACCATAAGGTGCGAATTTAGATCTTATAGATCGAATCACTTGCCGCATTTAACTTATTATTAACGTATACCCTCTCCCAAAAAGTATCTGGATATTTTAGAATTCAAATGTTTTTATGTGTATAGTAACGTTTATTTAGCGTATCCTAATTCAGCACGTGCGTTAACATAATATTAATTCCTAACGTTATCATTAAGCGACACGAAAACATAAATTCGATAAATTCATCATGCGGTTACTTCCGCATCCTTGCATTTTCGGTATAAACGCTTTCATAGATATATTTCATGTATTTGGTATGCTAGAATCGTTCTCTATTGATGTATCTGCGAACATGACGAAACTCATAAATAATACATAAATTTCGGGGCGGATGAATTCATGCGGTTTCCGGCGGTACAACGAAATGACACCACGCTCGATTTGCAATGATAAATATCTTTGCAAAAAAAGCATGTTTTATGTTATGTTCATCTCTTTTGATGACCTCGTTGTTTCCAGACCGCCATGTTGCAGTTGCACTTTCGAAATGGTTGCTGTTATGGCATTCATGCGGGTTGCTATATAGGTAAATGTATCGCAGATACACACCGCGATCCTTTCGCGCGATAGAATGTGAAATAGAAGTTATTTCATGTTTAATCGATTAATCGATAACATCTTCCTCAAAATGTCTGTCATAACATACCTGTCGTGAAATTTAAATTTCCTGTTAATCATGTATTACACGTGTACAACGGCAGTACGATGTCGAATTTTAATTTGTTATAGATACTTTTTTCTTCTTCCCTCTAAAACTATAACAAAAAAAAATAAATAAAAATTTTAAAATATGTTAATAATTTATAGAATGGGCGCTTGCGTAGATATTTAATAATAAAAACGTAGATATTTAATAATAAATTTAATACGTTAATGTAATTTTAATATATGTTATTATTAATAATATATTAAATCATTAAATAGAAGGGAAGAGATACTAAATTAATTATTTTTAATAATAATTAAAAATAATCGAACAATTATTCCCTTTTTTTATATGTAGGTAACAAATAATAAAAGAAATAAATTTTAAATATTTTAATCAAAGATAAATTATTTAGTATTTTTCTGAAAATGGTAAAAAACGCTTTGTAATACAAGATTTTTTAATATTTCATGAGTTGTAACTAATTTATTTACCATAAAAATCTAGTTTTATAGAAATAGCTGTAATTCGGGAAATACCGCAGTTCTACTTGGTTCTCATCGCTTCTCCTACGCTTTGCCAATTTTAACATTCGGCGTACTTTATGTGCGCACGGGAATTACGTAAGAATCGCACGTGGACTGAATGCATTATGTACTTGTATGTAATAAAAGTAGTACACTGCTCGTTCTGCAGATAACGTCTACAGAATTATATAATTAGTACATATATATAATCTAATTGATAATAGAATCTAAAACAAACTAAATGTATTCGACAAAAGAAGAATACATTAACCCATTAACGTTTTATTGATAATTACTGCAAATTTTCAATTTACATAGAAATAAATTGAAAAATTGCATGCAAAACAAAAAAACTCAACTGGGACATCAAATTGGATAAATGTAAAGATATAATATTCATTCTTTAACCTACATAGTAATTTGTTTTTATACATTTTTTATTTGTGTATACTCAGATTTTTTAAACATTTATGTACAAATTTTTACGAATCTTTAATTTAATTTAATTATATCGCAGAAATCAAATTTGCTTTAAAAAATTCTCTATCTTCCGAAACATTTAGTCAGCACTGAAGACATTTACAATATTATATCTTCGATATGACAAAGTTATATCATTTTACGATAGAACGAAGATCATGATTAATTTAGTTAGCTTAACAACCGTGAAATTTTCACATTTATCAAAGTCCCAAAAACTTAGTAATAAATTTGATTAGCACGAAATCCACACGGGATTAGTTCTGAACTGCGACCCAACTTCATCGGCCCAAACTTAACTCGAATTCGTTTGACACTTGATGCGGAATTTCCTTAATGTAAATTAATAAAAATATTCTACTTGGTTTTATACATATATTTTTCAATCTCTTATTTTAATAGTATTTAATTTAAATATAGTAATCTTAATCTTAAATCTTGATTTAATTATATCAAATTAATTCAAAGAGGGACTTTAGATCAGACATTTCTATACTGTGCGTTTTTCCAGTTGTTGAATTTTATAAACATTGAAAGGGGACAACTTCGGTGAAATGGCAAAGTTAAAAAAGATTGAAGGATCACTGGTGTTCTTAGGAAGTACAGCTCTCAGAAGACATAAAAGTTTAGAGGAACGCTTAACGTTTGTTAACGGGAGCGTCGGTTCCAATCGTGCTGCTCGAATACTCGAATACGGCTACTCGACCTGTTTTTGTGTCACATCACAATCGCGCATTGAACCGAATGATGTGACACATTGTACATCATCCGCATTGTGTATTATTCACTGATTACGGCTTGAAATAACCTACATGGAGTTTAAAACGAAGAAACGATAATTGATATCACGATTTCAATGCAAGTTTCAGGGATTATACTTCTGGTTTGGTATTCGCAATAAAGCAAAGAATTTGTAACGTTGAGTGATATAGGAATGTCATTGTTCGCAATGCGTCACTTTTTCATTTATTTGTAAATTATTGTGTAATGCATTTTTTTATATCAATTCATCTTTTCCATAAATTTAATTGAGATTTGTATATATAATGTTATACTTTTCTTAATTTTATACATGTTTCTTCCGATATTATAACTTTCTTCTTGTTATTCCGGAAGACCTTATAAAAGAGAAAATTTCTCTGATGTACTAGTACCAGACAACTTGTAAGTTAAATCCTCCTCCGTAAAATAAGTAAAGAAAAAGTTTATACAGCGTATATCCTGTTGAAGTATACAACTACACTATTAAGAAAATTGCAAAAGAACCTATAGCTTGTATAACATATTTTGAACGAGAATACTATAATATGTATCGTAATATAATCGACTTTTACTGGGCAATTACGAATTGTAATACAAATGCGATCGTAAAAATGCTTTAATGCAGAATAATATATGGTTTAATAAAGATGCAGCTCTCCTATCGATTCACGCCTTCTATATTAAAGAAAATTTATAATTAATCCCACGTTACTGTAATAAATTCACATTATATTATTATCACGTTAATATTTTATTACAACAAATTCTAAGATACTTTTAAATTGGCTTTATTATATATATATACATTCTAATCTCTTTCTGTCAAATCACTATGTAATATTAATATAGGTATGTATATATTTATAGCAAATTATTTTTGCTATAATTTTATCTTACTTTTTAAAGGCGAGAAATTTAGAAAAAGTCCACGAAACAAGCCGAATGTAGATACAATGTAATAAGTTAGTCCAATCAAAAATTAAAAGAGAAGAGCGAGAGGGCCAATATAAAAAAAAACTTAATCTTTATACTTAGATTATTTCCAATCTCTGAAAAAGATTTTAAAAGATTATAAAATTTGAAATATAAAGATTAATGGTACAATCTTTAATATGAAAATTTATGGTTATTCAAGGTGACGCTATAATACAAGAACGATAACTAGGTTAACTATCTAATATGACAGAGTGAAAATAAGAGAAGGATATCTGAAGATAATCTTACTCCGTTCATACGTAATTTTATTACAAAGCTATTTTATTCCAAACTATATTTGCAAAGCTTTTTCCTCGAGAAAGCGTCACATGGAAAAGCTTTTATAGTTTTATGGATGCGCTGGCACCTTCAAGTCGTTCGCTACCCGATGTCGTCGGACTGCAAGTGTAAACAAGGTGCATTGACCTCATTCCGAGTATACCAAGTCGATGAAGCATGACTATTCAGTAAAAAAAGTTCTTGGCGCACAAATAGTTGTTTGTAGGCGTGCTTCATGAGAATAACTTGCCTGTAGCAGCTTGCAAAATATATGAAATTTATTAAAGATTTAAGTAGGTGAAGAGATAATAACAGATTAATATTTGGATAAAAAATTATTTGGACCAAAAGACGTAAATAAAGCTTCTCAATCTGTCATCGCGATAGTTTCCTGTTAACATTTTTCTTGGAGAGATTGTATACGAAGTAAAAATATACAACACAAAAACAGAAGGCAGAAAAGATCTCCCGACGATTTCGTATAGCTACATCAGACATATGATGACACATGTTGCGGAGATATGCGAGACATGTTGCTAGATATCGCGATGAGACAATCTAATTATTGTTTTGTTTTATAAACAGAATTGCGATATCTATAATGCGATCCTGCAAGAATCTGTAGATAATAAGATGCGGTAACTCTGAGTTATTTTGTATTTTTCCAACTAAACTTTAAATTATATTAATCCCTCGAAATACATTATCGCATTTGCATCCTTATTTTATGGAAATATCTAAATTTTCATTAGCTTAAAAAAAATAAAGTCAAAATCAGAAAATTGTTATCAAGAAAAGATGTGTATTCTAATCAAGAAATCGATATGGAAAGAATCTATATAATATGTTGTATGCGTATTAATTAATAAAGCGATTTTAAAACACACATGTTTCGCATAATTGCCGCGTAAGATAATATTTTGCCCGAGTGCATCCATGATGCGCGCATCAACGGTGTTAAATGACGTCCTTAACGGAAACGCGCGATTTCTCGTTCGAGACGATCGTGTCCATAATTTCCGCGTTTTGTGCAGCACCGTCCGCAGACGAGATGTAGATAGCGTGCAGCGTGCACTCTCCGCGAAAGTATAGATATATATACATATATATCTGTATATATGCGCGGCTGTGACGTAAGAGGGATTCTCACTCCGTTCCCATCCCCCCACCGAAATGAGATGCGGTGGTAGCATTTCAGCGACGATTCATCCAAAGGGAATCGGAATGGGGACCTTCCGAGGCAGCTTAACCACGGCGTATACTCTAGATCTCAGAGGTGCGAATTTCCGACCTGATGGCTCGCGAGTTATTAATTATTCAAATAGTTTCGCGCGAGCCCGTGCGTACCAGAGCATTAATAATCAAAAGAGCAATAAAACTAACAGAACCTATTAATTTATTTCTAGTACCAAACATCCTACTAATTAATTATATATATATATAATATATATACGTATAATTTGTTTATAAAAAAATTTATTTTGTAAACAATTCTTCTAAGCCTCGTGACATGATAATTCATGCAAATATTGGTTTTTCTAGTCCCATTGTAGACCTCAAAACTAGTCTATTCAGAAACATCTTGAGAGATTCTCGAAATACGTGTATTATGTAATATAGTAGAAGAAATTTCTTAGTATTCTCGTATTTCGAGAATCTCTCAAGATCTTTCTGAAGACTAGTTTTGAGGTCTACAACGGGACTAGAGGAACCAATATTTGCACATAAATTATCATGTCACGAGGCTTAGAAGAACTAATATTTATGCCTTCACACCATGTCACGTGGTAAATTGGAAGTGTATTTTTCCTTTTCAGAACATTTATCTATTTAATACATTGTTTTTCTTTTAATTGCATAAAGAATATAAAAATGCAAAAGAAATAAAAAAGATACTATAAGAAGAGATCTCTTGTATAATCATAACTTGATTGCTCTGATATTATCGCACATGGAAACCGTGGATAGTGTTGGTGAAAATCATAAATCAAATTATATTCCTGCACTGACAATGAGAGATAACAGGGTACAAAATACGGAATAATTCAGGTACGCTTGCATTAGCAATCTCCAACTACTGTGTTGGAACTCTCTGCCATCATTTACGCTATAATGTCTCTATATATTTTACGAAAAGCTTCAAAAATAATAATTTAGTAGAAACAACGATTTAGAGTCTATATCATATAGTGCTATCCTCCTTAAAGTCGCAATTTAACAAAATCTTTATATGTACCTAAAAAAATTTAATAAATATAATTTAAAAATAAAATATTACTGTGTGTTTTGTATGGTACATGGTCTTAATTAGGTAATAATTAAAATTTCTGTTAATTATTTAAATGAGAAATAAAAAGTGCAAACTGTGTGAGCATTAATGTCTAATTTTATGTAAAGCAAAAGAGGTAACAAATATTTCATCTTTCTCTAGTAAAAACCTGTTTCTTGTAAACTCGAAATTTAAGCTTTTAACGACAGTGTATACCGATGAGAGCTTTAAAGTTTTGTGGTCGACATAGATGGATGCCCATCTTCACGCCTACGCTAGATACCTTCGAGTTCGCTCAAAGTAATCGCACATACTTTATCTTGTCGACGGATTTTTTGTCATTACACGTTTGTAGGTATACGAGATTAATGGTCGCATCCCTTGCGCAGCGGTATAATTTACCGTTTGGTTTTCGTTACACGTGTCGAGAGAAACCGATTCTTACCACATCAATTGACTTTAACCGTAGTTTAATTGTTTCTCCATCCCTTTTGGCAAACAAGAGAGACAATCAAACTACGACTGAAGTTAACTGACGTCAGAGGAATCAACCCTAACGGCGAAACGTTATTCCTCGGCAATTATTTTTGTACATTTTTTTCACAAACAAAGGGTGCGTTCCGTTTTACGCATGATGTGTGCATAATGCATCATTTATCCTTGTTGTTCACCGTATGTTAAACAAGGATAAGTGATGCATTATGCGCATCATGCGTGAAACGAAACGCACCCAAAGTGTACAAAACCGAAATATATACGTCATAACAAATATAATCATTTCTTTTATAATCATTATCTTATTAGATTATCCAAATAATGCACCGAATATTTAAAAATACATTTTTTTCTTTCTTTTATACAAGGCTTATCTGTTCCATGCAAAAATAGCCGCTATCTTTTTATTTTTTTATAGCAACATATAGTTTGTAAAAAATGTAAAAAAAGAAATGCTAATAATGAAAGTTTAAACATATATTTATAATGATTTTATAGCAACATATAGTTTGTAAAAAATGTAAAAAAAGAAATGCTCTAATAATGAAAGTTTAAACATATATTTATAATACTTGAGAAAATTCGCACGAGAAAAAGAAATTGGCGCGCTCTTTTTCATTAGAAATATACGATACGCGGTCGCTTTTTATTGTAACGATTTGTAATATTTTCAATACAAAAACGTATAGCTAATCTATTTAAGGAATCGCCGTTCAATGTTGCAGTGTGCATAAATTTATTTTCTCGATAACATGGTCGAGATACAACCTGAATAATTCGAAGAATAATTTTTAAAAAGGGTATACGCCCACACGAAGCTAAGGCGACTCATGTCAGTTAAAAATAAAAGGAATTACACACCCGTGCCATGTCAATAAATAAAATTGGGAATATTAAATTTTGCAGAAGCCACGCGCGTACTAAGACTTGAAATTTTCATTCATCTCTAAGTTATAATTCTTCGTGCAATCAATAATATGAATCGACGATGTCATGCCTAAAACTTAAATTTAATATAATCTCAACGGTTACATGTTTCTGTTTGCAGCGTCCCGTCTTTTGAGACGGAAAATACCATGTACAGGCCATTTAATGACCCCCCGCCGCCTATGGATACAAAAGGTTCCTACTCAGGTATGTATTTTAAGTATTATTAAACACACAGTTAAATGGATCGAAAGTAATTTTCATGATAGGCAAGAGTAAAAACTATTAAGTATTCATTCGACATCGTATAGATAACATCATAATTCCGTGAAAGGAAGTCTCGTCGGAAATTCGTATCTTTTAGTCGACATCACAGCAGCGGATGTAAAATGTTATGACTGTCGTTGGAATGTAATAACTAGATTAAATAAGTTATTAATAAAGATGTTTTTGAATATTAAATAATATTCAACGTCAAACTTCGCGAAATATTATTCGATATCAAATTTGGCGAGATATTATTTGGCAAACGTTTTGCTGCACAGACAATACTTCAATTTCGATATTATTTCATAAAGTGGAGAAATTGGCGAGTTTTGTCCAATTACAATTATACTCGAAATAAATTTAATTATAAATTTTATGTGTCAATGTCACGGAATAATTTTACGTAATGCAACACAACGTTATTTACAGGTAAATTATCGATTCCAAACGTTATTAAAGAAGTGAGGTACGCGTCACGTTTCACTCCGGTCATTTTGTACGAGTTTAATGCGCGAATGCTCTTTTATGATAAAAGGCAATGCTAGTTTTCTCGACTGGTAATGTAATATCGTTTATATAATATCCTTTTAACACTCGATTGCTGTGGTCACAGCGATAACGGTAGCGTCTGTGTGTCGCCATTAGCGACAGGTACTCAAGTATCTCTATTTCTTCCTCGTGTACGTGACTATCTTCATCAATCATGGTATGCAGGGTCGTTCAATGATATCACCGCGAAAATCTAATCTGATAAAAGAAACACGTTGGCACATATATCTATTAACAAGAATACTAATTCTAAATTTTATTCTTAAAAACACAAACAAAAAAGTCTCTTCTGTAAATTGGATCATCGAATTGAACATTCTGTGAACAACACTCGTTAAAGATTATGGTATGTAGTTCTGTTTCTACGAAAGTGATAATATCGATCGTCAAGCTATTAGTGGGTACCGAAGAACTTCGCGATGTTTACCCTTTCAAGCTACATTGTTGATTCTATACTATTTGGTTTGTCCTACTATCTCCGTCTTGAATTGCGAATTCGATTTTCGTCGTGTTAGCTCGATGGAAAATGAATTTATCTTGAGCATATTATTTTATGAAATATAAGACATTTACAATAATTTTTACAATATATTATTTTCAATAAAAGTTTCAAAATTTTCCACTTCTCTCTTTCTCTTTCTCTCTCTTAAAAATGTCATTTAGAGTCATCTGTTCAACTTATGTAAATGCAATAGGTATCGTAATATGCAATATCATCTACAGAATCTGCATATTTGCACGTGATTTGCAAACTAATTGTTTTCATAACGATACTCGTTTCCATTATTTGAAATAACATACATTTTGGAGTACAATTGGAAATTATAGCATGTATATATTTAAAGAATATTTTTGCTGCGACGCAGTATTTTTTTGCAGTAAATAATATTACATATCTCGAATTTTTTCGATCAAATAAGATGAGAAGAGTTATTATCGTTATGCAGTATTAATTTATCTTATATAAATTATATAAAGAAAGGAAGAGAAAAAGAGAAAGAGAATTATTGCTGGCACCATACTATTAAAGTGGATAATTAAGTCAGGATGGTAAGCAATTTCTTGTCCAAAAGGAATTAATTCATCGCGTATATGTATAACTATTTTCCTTTCCTAAATATAATGTCTACTTTTTTCGACTCGCAGTAGTTTCCACGCCTAATCTTAACGCTCGAGAATCAGAATAAGCTGGCTGAAATCCAACTAGTATAGCGCTTGATATTGCCAATTCGCATACAACGATATCCCGATAACACGGCTGACCTAGTAATGCACGTAACTTATTTGGCCACACCACTAGACCCTCGAGTGGTTTTTTTTCAGTCGCGTTGGAGACCATTAATACTTCACGAAACGAAACGTGTAAGACCGTTGAACTATTCTTCGGAAAGCCGTACCTAATGGATTTATGTGGTCGTCCAATAAACTTAATATGCTGTTCCACAATTTTTTCTTTCGATCCTTACAAATTATTACCGCGTGCGATATAGATGCAGAATAAAAACTTTTTAAATTTATAAAAATTCTTTTTATAAAATGTACTTATTTTTTATTTATTATATTCACGTTAGATGTATATAATAAATCTATCTATATAGATATAGAGATTATATATTTAGAGAGATGGATGTTGCAAAATTCAATCACTTTCTGTCACGTAAATCATGCGCAAAAAACTCAATAATTTGACTTCTTTTAGGAATGCGATGTAGTCATGATGTTCCCCAGCGGGGCGAACGACGAGACCTTGATGTGGCTCCTAGGTCGGCTCCGGGCTGGAACCCCGGGGCTAATAGTTCACGTGCGACATCACGCCTCGTCGGACAGTTACGGGTTTTACATTACGGCACCGTTCAGCGTGTAAGTATCCGTTTCTCGACAGAATATAAGGTACGCTTTAACGAAAATCGCGCGCGTGTAAGGATCAGTCGCATACGTGTAACTCGATCGGCACGCAGTCTGCTCAAGGCAGCCGAGGAGGTGCATCTTCCAAAATCCCTGAGACAGGAATTTGGCGGTGGATTTAAGGAGTTCGTCGGCTCCGAGGCTAACTGCTTCGAAGGTAGCGACGACGAGATCCGATTCTTCACTACGCAGGAAAGGCAGTCCCTTGTTCTGCACCTACTTCACACCCTGAGGGCCGGCCCTCAGGATCTCCACAGTTTACCCGGTCTTAAGATGGTGGAGGGTCAAGCGATTATCCCAAAGTGCATTTCATCCGGTATTATTTCTCAGGTGCGATATATGCGTATGTTGATTTGACCGTGCCCCGTTCGCACCTCCTTTGACGAGACGAGATTCAAGGAATCTCATCTCGTCGAAGGGGAGATCCGTGACGCGACTCTGCTTTCGTCAGGTCTTCCCTCTTCACGAATTACCCGCGTTAGAGAAACTGCAACGGAGTTGGGTCCGCGCGTTCCTCAGCCCTCAACCGTTGGATGATATTTGTAAATACTTCGGGGTGAAAATCACCATGTACTTTGCCTGGCTCGGCCACTACACCACCGCTTTGATCGTTCCAGCTGCAGTGGGTGTCATATACTGGGTACGTACAAGTCTCACGTATCGCTAGTCAAGCAACGAGTATAGAGCAAGTGTGTATAATATATCTTGTTTATTTAATAAACTGAATAAAACGAAACTAATGGCAAATTTGAATGTAAAATAAACCGGATTCTCAGACAACGGAATGCTCTGGGATTCAAAGGTAAGCAAAAATAAGTAACAATCGAATCCCGACTGTTTAGGTCGGCATCATCGGTAGGAACCAAGCGGTGGAGGACGTGGCGTACGTTCTGTTTTCGGTGTTCAACGTGATATGGGCTACCGTATACCTGGAGACGTGGAAAAGGAGGGGCGCGGAATTGGCGTACAGGTGGGGCACTTTGGATCAGAGGGACGATTTATTGGTCGAGCCTAGACCTCTGTTTACAGTAAGAACTTTTCCAACATTTTTAAGCCTTAGCACGCCGATGTCGGCATATGGTAACGCCGTAGTGTGCTACTCCAGCGTCTAAAGCTGCACAGCGAACAGAATATGCTTTTTTGTTATATACGCCGTACAAGTGAAAATATAGAGGATATACGCGACGGATTTTTGACAAAAGTCCACTTGTAAAGCCCGTTCGAGAGGTTTGATCAATTTAATCAATTCAATCCTAACTGTGTTCAGGGAACTTTGGAAGTCTCACCAGTGACGGGTAGGCTGGAACCGACGTATCCCAGGTGGCGAAGAAACATGTTTCGGTACTTAGTGAGCGTTCCTATTATCGCAATCTGTTTACTCTTCGTCTTCATCGTTATGATTCTGAGTTTTCAGATACAGGCACGTATAAGTGTATTGCACAGTTTTTAATCGTAAAAAAGTTTAAATTGATTATAGGGAAATTATTATATTAAGATCGTTTAAAGACTTATTTTCTCATATATAAGATAAAGATTTTGATTATGTAGAAACAGAAAAACGACGTTAATATAATAATTATCTAAATCAGAAACTTACTAAGTACAAATGGCAAAAAATATTTATTTTTTGTCACTGACTTATTTATGCTGAATATATGTTTAGAATAAATAAATGTACAATTCATTTGCACTCATTTTTCAAAGAAGAAAGTTGAAAAAATTGTGAAATTTATATTACTATAAATATATTACTATAACTCTTCGACTTGTTTGACTTCGCAAAATTACAGGATTGGTGGGACGCGCATCTTGAATCTGGAGGCTATGGATTCTGGCTTAGTTACGTGCCAAAGGTGTTACTTGCGGTGGTGATTGCATTAATGGACGAAGCGTACTTCAAAGTCGCGGTGTGGTTAAATGATTTGGGTATGTATCCCAATGATAATCGAGTCCCTGTATTTTACACTTTCTCTTTCTTTTCTTTCCTTCCCCCTCTCTCACTCTCTCTCTCTCTCTCTCTCTTACTCTCTCTTTTTCACACACACTTTCTCTCTCTCTCTCTCTCTCTCTCTTTCTATCTCTCTTCCTCTCTTTCTTTCGACATAATCGTATCTCCGTGCGACTCAAAATACGAACAATTGCCATTTGCCGACTTTTTCGCATCGATATGTGTATTCTACGGTACACTGTGCACGTCTAGTTCAAAAGCATAGCATATACTTTCAATAATTTTTCCACGGCTTAGCTTCTTCTAGAGAATAATTGAAAGATTATGTAACAAGAACATCATACATTTACATGAGAGATTATTGTTGCTCTGTTTTTTTTTATGTGGTTAAACCCGTGACATACTATATATAGATACAGTTTCGTTATCATTTAAGTTTTGGAGAGCGTTCATGGTGCGGTAGATAGTATTTGTGATTTTTGTGTGTTGGACGCAGAAAACTATCGACTAGACACCGAGTACGAGAATCATCTGATCTACAAAGTGGCACTGGTAATAAGAAGAACTCTCCATTTTCAACGAATAGAATATAAATGTTGTGCTAAACGTTGTACACATGTCCTCCTCTAATTAAACGCAATAAATAGTATTCATCATTTTTGACTTATGTTATCACATACAATATTTTGACGGTATGCCATGAATCGAATTAAAAAAACTTTGTCAATAGCTATTTATAATATACGAAATGACGTAATTTTAATTTGCTTGAATCGCTTAACTTCACAACTATTATTATTAATCGTTTTGTGCAATTTATTTTTCAATCAAGAATTAATTCTGCATTGATCCTCGAAATAAAATGTAACATTATATTCAAAGAAGTTTAGCAGCTTTATAGTATTCTGCGTGCTGTGGTATAATTACTAAACTATACTCACTTCTTTATTCACAAAAATTCATTGGATGTACTGTACAATGTCATTGTATAAATAGAGAAGTTTTCTTCTAAAAAAAAATCTTGTAGAAATATAATTTTTAATCTCAAGTTATTCTGTCATAATTATTTTTACACAATATATTTGAATTTTGAATAAACATAATAAATTCTATGTAAAATATAAATAAAATATACAATACTTAAAATAAAATAAACATTAGATTTCTAAACTACTTGTTCACTTATTATAAAATTCTCTATAATTAAAAATAAAAGTAATTTCTTTAATTCGGTTAATTTTATTCAATCACATTAATCTGCGATTCACACAAATGAGCTTACACAATTACCATAAATTAATTGAAAACTAACGGCAATGTTTAAAGAAAATAATTGTATATTAGAGGTGGACATTTTGAAAAATACAATATAGACTTCAAGCTTTTTATTTTAAAGCAGATGTGCCTGCTCTGGCTGTCTCTGTCGCTGCATGAACATTCTTTTCGCAAAAGAACACTTTTTTGCTTACGCTTAATAATCTTATACATCACAGGCCTTTCGTAACCGCGCTTTTGTGTACCTTTTGTACATATGGTGTATGTGTGTTAACGCCACTGCGATCTTCAGATAATCTGCAACGACTATCCTACATTTCAGTTTCAGTTTGTTAACTCCTTCCTATCGCTGTTTTACATCGCCTTCTATCTTCAAGATCAAGAGAGACTCAAGGAGGTGAGAATCTCTATCTCCCCCGCGATGTATTACAATTACATGAGAATATAAATTTCCGTTTCAGCAATTGGCGGCTCTGCTCATAGCTCGCCAGGTAATTGGAAATCTGAAGGAATCCGCGGTGCCGTATCTGGTCGAACAACTACGACTGGCGCGGCTAAGCTTCGAGCTGTTCGGGGCCCTGAGTCCCAGCGAGGCGAGGCCACCCCCCGGCCAGGAGGGCGAGGAGATACAAGGCGGTAAGGACAACGAGGAGAAGGACGAACGACCTGACAGCGGCAAATCGAAGCAACCGCGGAACGTCAGCCAGGCAGAACTGGAGAGTTCCCTCTACAGAGTAGGGCATCCCACTAATTCTCTACTTAGTGACGTTACGTTCAAGGTTTGGTCTAGATTTAGCCAATAGCTCTTTCGTTTTTCTGGGAGCACTATGCCGCACACGCATATACGCACGACTTTCGAAGCACTCGCAATCGAAAACGCAATGTGTACAAAAATAAAGAAAACTATATAGAGATGCGTCTCTCTATCGAGATTACGCTTGATGGGTGCTTCAGTTGTCTTGTCAAGGTCTCTCTCCTTGAATAGGTCTCGAGGGTGTCGTACGAGACTGCGAGTGAATCGAACGCGTCGTATCATAGATCGACCCATTTATCTCGCCTCTATGATCTTTCCGCCCTTTCTTTCCGCTCAGACTGCACTCTGCGCATTCTATCGCATGACAATTGAGCCGAACTATTAATAGTAATGTCAATGCCGTGTTGCGTTTGTTGGTCGTTTCTTTTTGCAGAATTTTAATGATTTTTCCCGTTTCACACCCATTCCACCGACGACGCACAGGTATCCACCAGGAAGGTAATATCACACACTCATCCTATCATTAAAGACCAATCCTTTCTGTCATGAATAATTGCGATTTTTCTTAAAAATGCAAACTGCATAATTTTTACTAATTAAACTATTTTTAAAATGCATTTGATTGTTATAGCAATGTTATACATTTGATCAAAATATTAAATTTTATATAATTTTATATAAAATCCAAAAATTTTACGTTGTTTTGGCTTGTTAGAAAAAAGTTTATTCAGCTCTAAGTAACTCTTAGAGCCAACTCTTTAGATAAAATGTCGGAATATTTCCGCCTATATTTTTCAATATCACGTAAGTTTCAAATTATGCAGAGTGACCGAAAGTAATAAACAAAGTTCTCACGGCTTATCACGCAGAGCCCACCCTCATGTTTTCAATTTTCGTCTTGCCAAAATTTAATTTACTTTAAATGCACGTGGATCCACGACCAAGATAAGTTATTGAGTGTTTTAATTATTCAAAGATAAACACTGAATATATACACTTTATTAGCATCGTGTTAGACATTTTTATTAAGTTAATAATATTAAATAAACTTGCATTACTTATTTCATTGCCAAATATTGACAGGTTAGTTTAAAAGTTCTTCTACATATAATTATTTAACCCTTAAATGCCACCCGGGGTCCAGCGGACCCCAGACCCTTTACAATGATATATTTTCAAATGTTCCCCCCAAAAATGGAGCTCATGCTCGGCATGCTCCCATTGATGATAGTTGAGTGATTGACCTACCCGGTTGTACACTTAGCAGTACTCAGTTTACTTAATTTGTTATACTATGTTGAAATTGAAATTTTAACAATATAAGCATTTTATTCTCTTTTCTAAGCCTTGAACAACATTGAAAATAATTTTCATAACTAAATATCAAAAAATCAATGAGTAAGGAGACATTTTTCATGCTGGGGTCTTTTAGACTCCATGTGTCATTTACGAGATTCTTGAGAGGTGTGGCATTTAAGGGTTAAATATATACAATAGAATTAGCAAATTGTGATTTTTTTAAGCATTTAATAGCTATAAAGATATATAAATATGTAGAAAATGTCTTTATACTTATACATTTTATATATGTATAAACCAGATAATAAAATAATTACGTTTCTATTTATAGCAGGGTAAAAAACGTGCTAAAAATATATGTATAAATTTATATAATGTAATATATAAGAATATATAAATGTATATATAAATTTATATATAGTTTAATAAGAATATCTTTAAGTAAGTTTTGTAATATATAGACAATCTTTCAACAATCTTCTTGCAACAAAATTTTTGCAACAATCACGAAGATGTTTTGTGTGAAATCTTAATAAATAATTATTAATTTGCAGTATGACGGGGCGTTTTCAGAGCATCTGGAAATGTTATCGCAACTGGGATACGTCTGTCTTTTCTCTTCCGCATTTCCGTTGGCTGCGATGGCCGCTTTACTTGGGAATTTGCTCGAATTGCGCGGCGACGCGTTCAAACTGTGTTTCGTACTTCAACGACCTTTCGGGCGTAGGGTCTCGAATATCGGCACATGGCAGGTAAGTGAAGAACGATTTCCGAAAACTCATAATGTACGCGAGTGTAAATTTCAGAATAAATTTAGCCAGCAAAATAATTTAAAAAAAATTTTAATAAATATTTATCACATCTGATTTTATAAATTAATTATTTATTTTTATGTTGTATTAATTATTCATCTACTTCTCTTTACAGAGAGTACTCAAAATGAGCACTTTAGGTTCCAATAGAAACTCTTACAATATCATTAATCTCTATTAAAAAGTCGTTATTGCAGTTATCGCAACAGAAGTAAAATATTGAGTGAGAAATAATTGTAATTTGAAAAATCAAAGTTAAATAGAATATATTCCTTCTTTTATTTTTGCGTGCTAAATCCATCTGCGAAGTTAAATTAGGAAAATACATTGCGCGTAGATTAAAAATATAGTTCAACCAATACAAAGCTTAATTTTGCAACTTTGCTAGAACGCCATGGAGGCGATGGGCTTGGTCGCTATTTTGGTAAACTGCGCCCTAATCGGACTGAGCGGGCAGGTACAACGAATGTTTCCGGAGATGTCAGCAACGCAAACGATTTTACTAATCGTGGCACTGGAGCACATAATGTTCGCTATTCGATTTGTGATTATTTGCGCGATTCCCGATATACCTCATTGGGTCGCCACCGAGATGGCTAAAGTGGAATTCTTAAGACGTGAGGCGGTCCGAAGGCTATCCTCGACTCCGTCACCAGAACAACAACCAACGACAGTGATAGGTACATAATTCATCTTTACGTGATGCTCAACTCAATGTATACTATCTGCCTATCACCTAACATACTAATCGAAGCTATTTTATACGACTTCATCGAGAAAATTAAAATATCTTCGTATCCCAATTTCATCTTCCCCGATCCAGTGGCCATTGACTACCTGTCCAGTATCCTGCGATAGTTCGCCAATGATCTCCGCGCACTTATCAGCAAGAAAGTGTTAATCGCTTTGCCTGTCGCATTGCATCCTTTCCTCCTACCTGCTATTAATTTCGCTCGAACTCAGGGAGATTCGTGGTGAGTCCAGCAGACGGAGAGAGCGAAGAGCAGCACTTGCTTTCCGACCGCACCGGCTACCCGACTATGTCCAGCCGTGCTGACACGCCGACCCTGGCCTCCACCGCCCATACGCCAAGCGGGCCGACAACGCCGAGCGCCGCGTCCGCGTCGGTGCCGAGGATCGCGGAAACACCACCCATGGCCGGGACCCCCAGCGGCGGAAGCAGCAGCGAGACCAGCCCGTTCCTACCCGAGGGCAATTCCAACGTCACCCGGGACATTCGTAACACGCCGAGATGTTCTATACCCGGAGGCGAACGAGGTTCGGTTTTCCAAACGCGCATGAAAGATTTTATATGAGAAAAGTTTATGTAACGCTCAAATCATTTTAATGTAATTAACATGTTGCTCTGCCACCGTAGTTATCTTATTAATTATTTTTTTTTATATTTAAAACATAAAAACAATAAATGTCATCTAATACAAAATTTTGAATAATAGAAATAGTTAAATAACAATGTAAAGTAAAAAGTGTGCTAATCAAAATAATTAATATAATTTTTATTTTTAATCATTACGGAATATTTTACCATTATATGCTCATGATGAGAATTCTGTTGTGTACGATAAAATATATGAAACTCGCTAAGCAGATGACACGTTAATATCTATCACAAAAATTCTGAATCGAGGATCACGCGGAAGACCTCATCAAGCGGATAAATATTCGCGTTGATGAGAAGTTTCTCAATAGGAAGACGCTCGAGGGAGTGGTTGATGAGCAACGAACCGGAAGCGTCCGGTAACAACGATCAGTTTGGCCATCATTTGACCATCGGACCACACGGCGGCGTCGATTGGGTACGTCGATTAGGTCTGGAGCCAGGTGCACGAAAATCGAGCGACTCCGAAATTACTGGTGCCGCTGCGGTAAGCGGACGGGAGGAGGAATTAACTTTGCATAGGTCAACCGATTGCATCGTCTCCAAAGAACTCGCATCTTCCTCAGATAGCGATCTCCTCAGGTACAAGGAATAAGATATACGCGGTTTTTCTGTGATAAAATATGCGCTCTGATTGCACATTTATCTGATCAAAAACCTTGAATATTTTCTTTGTTCTTAATATGAAGATATTTTTTACATACATTAATTTTTTTAATAGCTCATTCTTGTTCCTTATATTTCGATGCTAATATATTAGTATCCTACTTAAAGATCGGCACCACCGTGGGCGGTGGCTCATAGGAACCAGAAGTTCCGCTTCTCGCCCGAAAAGGAAAAAGCGCGCGAGAAGACGGAGAAGCAGCAATACCACCAGCAACAGCAACAGCAACAGCAACAGCAGCAACAGCAACAGCAGCAGCAACAGCAGCAACAGCAGCAGCATCATCAACGGGAAACGCACGAACATCGCGAACGGCAGTCCCATACCGCCGAAAAAGAGAAGGACTCGAGCGGGCTGTCGGACTCCAGTAAAACTATCTCGAGTCAGGAGGAGGAGAAACCGTCGAAGGAGGACCGGGAGGCGAAGAAGACGCGCGTGAAGCAAAGCCTAATGAAACGGGCGCGCTCGGTGGCGATCTTTTCGCTAAAGCTGAAGGAACGCCGCGCACGGGAGGCCGAGCTTAAGGCCAAGGAGGCGGAAAGGGAGGCCAGGTGGCAACAGCCGCAATCGTGCGTCGGCGGTGAGCTCTCGTGCATCCCCATAGAAAAGCTTATCTCCGTGGACGACATCGCGGCCATGGAAATGCGCCGGCCGAATCATTAGCCGCTTGACGACTTGTTTTTCTTAACACTTTTGTTTCCACGCTACCGTAGAGAGCCGTTCGCGTACCGCGACACGCGCGGGTTTGCGCAACCGACGGTGAGATCACGTTCTCCGCGTTAATTGAATCGCGACGAAGAGAGAGAAAGATCCCGACGGCCGCGTGCAGGTACCGCGTTACCGGACGAGAGAGAAAGGCGCACAATTAACGAATCATCGCAGAAAAAACACACAAGGATCCTATAGGTGATATTCCGTAGAAACTACTCCCGATACCGCTCTCTAAGCTCAGGGCATCGAACCGCGGTCTCCGGCTCGGTTCGGTTCCGGAAGTGACCACGCGTGACATATTTTCGATGGATCTGTGCAGGTATAATGGCAACGTCCCGCGATAAGGATTGAAAATCCTCAAACACGGATTCGCGCGGTTTTAGACGACATCGCGGATAATAACATAAAGTTGTAAAAATGACTATTGCTTCTTCGAAAAGATAAAAATAAAAATGTCGCTAATTTGTGGCGAAATAATTTCACGGAACGGGAGATTACAGAGTATTGAATTCAGACAGAAAAGCAAAAAGACGCAAATTTTACCAATTCCAAAAAACTGATGCAATAATTTTAACGAAAAAGAAACTTATATCACTAATTTTAAATATACCTAAAAGTACATTGCTTTATATATGTTAATTTTAAGAACTTCTTGAACTCCAATTTTTGCGGAGATTTTTATTGTAAATAATTATAAATAGACTATCCTCTCGAAACACACGTGCATATTGACGGCTGAAATTAATCCATGGAAATTAATCGTGTAAAATTCTTGTATTATAAATTTTTCTCCGAAATGCTTCAACGCGCAGTTCCGAAACCGAACGTATCCATTTCGATAATTCTAATTTTACTTCGATTCGATGCTCTGCTAAATAGCACATTTTCTTAGCTTAGGTCGCTCGACACCGTAGATCGTTGAGCTTCCAATTGTTCCGTTCGTGCCGTAAGTATTCTACGCCGAAATTAGATTATCCTCGACTGTGCTCCATAACGCGCGTGTAATGGAATCCCGATGGTGCAGTCGCACGCAACGATCCGATCCCGTTCGCGGTGAAAAAGTTATACCGGAAACCGGCTGGAATAGTCACGAAGGTCCTCTCGGACAAGATTTGTAAAGTATATCCGGTTACACTCTCGCTGAACAGCGAGCCGCCGAGTATAGGCGTGAAACTCAACGAAAAAACTTGGAGGAGGGAACTTTGTTGTTGTTGCGGTAATAAATTGTTAATTAATCTATAAAACTTTAGGGATTAATGGATTAAACGAACTTTTTGCTAAATAGATCTCTACGAAGGCATATCATATTGTCGAGACCATCCGCGTCGTCACCGTCGCCTCTCAAAGTTTCACGTCTTCGTCCCTAAGATCGGACGCACACGCGTGGAATGCAAGATGAGTTCGCGGCCACGTGAAACTCACCGGCGATGAGATTAGAGTCAAAGACAAAGCGTATGGTGCACGCAAAGCTCTTCGTCCAGACACAAGTTACAGGATCTAGTGATCGTTTTTGTATATAGCGAAAAATGTTATGCAGAAATTGTAAAATCGATTTCCATGGCCTAGCCTCATGTCCCCGTCCGCGGCTGAACTTTAGCGCAGAGTTGTTGAGTATTACACACAAGTACACGCTCATATACATACAAAAGAAACACAGATACATGACATTTTATTACATTTACCAATATTGCTAGCTTAGTATTAATTAACCATTATATGCATCCACATTAAGCACTGTTGAGCAAACCGATAATCGCGTTGTACGTAGCGTACTCTTCGGAAACATTGCGAGACACAAGTGCATTAGATGCAAAAATTGATAGATTAGCCGCTTTTCGTAAAGGCAGGTCGGAATAAATTCAGCCGGAAGCATCTGTGTTTGTTAGATGTTTTGTATAAAACACGAGAATTGAGCCAATAAAAATATTCTACAAAATACTAATTGCGTTCTTCTTCCCTTTGTTCCCGAAGATAATACACAAATAACTTTAAAATTTTAATTTTTTAAGTCATAAAATAATAAAAATTAGATTTCCAAAACTTGCAGATATTTAAAAAAGTTTCGATAATTTTTATTAAATATTTCCTAGTTATATTTAATTTTAAATTCTTGATTGAATCATCGAAATGCAAAAGATCATGAGATGACAATAGATGATCATTGATCAGAACAATTGTGATTTTTTATTTGTAAATAATTTTTTCTTACAGCAATCTGCGACTAAATTATCAGCATAAAGAATTACTTTTTTTAAAAAGATTAAAAAGTGCTAAGTGTCCGCGCCCGTCAAGATAGTTATTATGTGAAACAATGTGGTTTCAATCTATTTTTGTTATAAAAGTAGTAATAATTGCGTCAACCGAGCATGATAGTTACATATCATAAAATGTGTATAAATCAAGTTGCTTTCTTTTTTTATTTATTTCAGCAACTTTAACAAAAACCTAATTATTTCAATAATTTTTTCTAATATATATAAAACTAATTATTTTTATTAAGATCCAACTCTAATATAAGTATTTTCTTCTAATTTCTATTATCAATAAGAAAAAAAACTTCACTTTGATATTTTTTTAAATTGAAAAAAAATTTTAGTCTATTTTAGTATATTTGAGACAAATAATAATTTAATAACATTAATACATTCAGGTTCTCCTTTTGATTCTATTAATCTCATTTTTATTGTTAAATGAACTATTAAACTATTTCGCATTCTCTCTTTATACGTGTACCAGTGCGAGTGTAACCTCAAGCACATTAGCACACCAAATTAATAGCACAACAAATAACGAGCCCAAGATTAAATATCTATCACATTTTTTATAATATCTATTTTAAGGTGATAGGATCCATGAAATTTTATATTCATTTTTACCATCATAATTGTAATAATGCCGATATGATATATTTGATATATTTTTCACAGATCCGTTACCTTATTAAAAAAATTGTTTATCACTCACCAACCGATGCGCAGCAGTGGAGTTATCAGCCACGTAGCTACGATGATCTGTAACAAACAAACATAAAATCCAAATTAAAATATAGCGATCAAAATAATCAATTATTCGAAAGATAATTCTTACACGCATCGATTTTTTTCAATTAAATATCTATTAAAATAATTACATATTTTCTAAAAAAGATTATGAGAATAATCTTTTATAAAATCGTTTTAGATTAATTTTTTTCTCTAATTATTATTTCTAAATCATTGAAAAATAAAATAATCAAAAAAGAAACAACTAATTTTATGCAAGTAAACAATAATGCTTACCGCAAAGTTGCTCCACCGGTGCCTGATACCTCTTCTAGGCCTCCTCCTCCTCTTTTTCTCGGATTGTCAAGCCTCAATCTCCGCACAGGTTGTCAGAACTCTCCTTCTCTTCACTCGCATCATGATGCACAACAACGGAATTATAGTACGTACTTCACTGATCTGTAACACATACAAATATATCCAAATAAAAATAATGTCTAAAATAAGTATTAGAAGAATAATTTTTGCACGCAAATATCTTATTCCTAATTTCAACAAATTTTTAATAAAAAAAATAATGTCCTAATAAAGATGATTTCTCAGATATGAATTCATGTAAAATTTTGATGAGAAAAAAAATTTAATTCTGATATAGTTAATTTAAATTATTATAAATCTTAAATGTTTGGAAATATTTTATATATATTTGTTAATATTATAAAAATATTGTAAATATTTTACTAAATATATTTACTAAATATATTTTCAAAATATTAAATCCAAAATATTTTATTTATTAGATTTAGATACATTATGTGCATTGTGCAATATGCTTATTATATGCGACCTCATGCGGTGTACTACTGCGCAAATAATTATTTCCACCAGTGACAAATAATATAAAATAAATTAATTACGAAGTGCTCACCTTACACGATCCGCCGTCACACGTGGTCACCTCTCTGGCCTCCCCTCCTTCTCCTCCTCTCTTCTTTCTTCATCGCTATTTCTTCGTGGCATTCAGGAAACATCTATTCACTAAAACAAACAAATTGTTGGTTAAAATTAAGTGCAATTATAATGAGCAGAATATAATAATCGTGCGGCTGTCATACTTCGTGTAGTACTCCGGATATTAATCATATGCAACGCGTACTTCATCATAAATAAAAAGTGAATGCAATCAGATGCATCTAACGATAAGAAAAGGTCTCGCGCGATCAATTTATTTAACGCGCTAAGAGCGACGCGGCGGCTCTACTTCGGTCAAACAAGATTTGCGAAATACGCGTTCGAATGAATAAATAATCAATGTACGAGTGTCGAATCTATATTGCGCGATAGTTAATTATTGCGGCAAATGATAAAAGCAAAACTGATATACATTTCACTTACCAATCAAATGACTCGCGACGCCGCTCGTTCCGGAGCCGATCCGTCCCGTGTCCGCCGCGTTCTGCAAACGAAACGTAAATGCAATTAAGATGGCGAAGCGGGGGGGGGGGGATTCGTCTATTTCACGCGCGGTCAACTTCGCGCTCCAAAAGCGACATATATATGGCGGCGTTACTTTGGCCGAACAAGATTTTTGCGAAATACGCGTTCGAATGGATCATCAATGTACGAGTGTCGAAGGGATAGTCAATTATTGCGGCAAATGATAAAAGCAAAATTGATATCTCTTTCACTTACCAATTAAATGACTCGCGACGCCTGCACTCGTTCCGGAGCCGATCCGTCCCGTGCATAGACCATGCCACGACGTCTACACGGTCCCGTGTCCGTCGCGTTCTGCAAACGAAACGTAAATGCAATTAAGATGGCGAAGGGGGGTCGTCTATTTCACGCGCGGTCAACTTCACGCGCAAAGAGTGACGCTGCGGCGCTGCGCGTTCTACTCTCGCACCTAGCCTCGCGTCAATTTGTCAAATTTTCCGTATTTCGAGCAATAAATATAGCGTACACCCGTCTTGGCGGTCGTTATTTCGCATTGCAATACAAATAAAATATGCAGGATGAAATTAATCGTAAATATATAAACAGCCAAAGATATAATATCGCTTTGACGATTGCTCGCACCCGACAGATTTTCGATCGAACGAGTCTTGCGAATTACGTACGCGAAATGATCGTTAATATATGCGAACGTCGAACTTACATTGCGCGAAAGTCGGATCTTATAATAAGGAATAAATATATAGAGTTAATATGGATTGTTGCTTGCCAATCTGTTCAAACGATCGACTCGCGACGTCTTCTCCTCTCCGCCCCGGAACTGATCCGCCCCGTGTCCGCCTCGTTTCGCAAGTAAAAGTAAAATTGCACGTAATTAAAATGGCGACCAAAAGGGCTCGCTCGTCTACTTTACGCGCGGTCAACTTCACGCGCGATCAACTTAATTCAAGAGCGACGTGCGGCGACGCGGACGCTACGCGTCCCGCTCTTAACTTTGCGTTCATTTTTCGCATTTTATGCAACAAATGCTAGATACTCGTCTTATACGACGTTCGCTTTCGCATTATGCAAATTAATATAAATTCTAATTACCAATTAAACGAGTCACTCATCTCGGAGCTCGGAGCAGACCCGTCGCGTGCGTGTTGACCGTTTCCATTAATGGAAATAAAAGATTCGGAAATGCCAATGTAATTTAATTCAGTTCAGTACGTGAGTCAAAAAGTGGATGGCTAGTAAAAAATCACATTTAAACTGCGGGTCTTTAATCATAATTGGCGCATGCGCCCGCATAACCTGCGATGTAGCAGACAGCAATAAGCAGTTAGCAGTCAGTCCACGGAAGGTCGGAGATATGTTTCGTTCCGTTACACGTGAGTTATTTCACTGTGAATTATGAGATTGCCATTAAACGAATGCCTCGATACTCGAGCCTGATGCACCGTTAGACGAAACGCGCGTTTAATCCCGCATCGGGTAAAATGCGTGCATCCGGACCGCGAACAATCGATATCGTCGTTGAGCAAATTTCGCTTCTTGCGCACTTTCCGTTTTAATACCGCGGCTATTGCATAAGATTGCACACTAAAATACGTCGCGAAATTCGACGCGCATTTGTCTGTTCGCTTAGTTATACAATTTAAAGCGAAACGTTCGACCGACTAAAATGCTATCATAACCTTCCAAACGCAACTGGGATATTGATGTTTACCATATGATCATTTACAATGATTTACCTGTTTCTTACTTTTTTCTTCTTTTGCAGATGTCCCTCAGGGACTAGTGTCCCTGGTCCGTAACAATGTAGCGACGTCAGGACCTGCTGTTGCTACATTGAAGGTTCAGACTAAAGACATGGCCACGGAGTCGTCCGTGCAGAAGGCGAAGCCTGCGCTGCCAGAGAAACCGAAAGTCGAGCCGTACAGCCCGTTTCAACAGCCCAGTAACATGGCAGAGTATGCCCTAGCCAGAATAGACGACATACTAAATTGGGGACGTAAAGGATCGATATGGCCGATGACCTTCGGTTTAGCCTGCTGCGCCGTGGAGATGATGCACATTGCGGCGCCTAGATACGACATGGACAGATTCGGCGTGGTGTTCCGCGCCTCGCCGCGACAGTCAGACGTTATTATAGTCGCTGGCACTTTGACGAATAAGATGGCACCTGCCCTGAGGAAGATCTACGATCAGATGCCTGAACCTCGATGGGTCATCTCCATGGGAAGTTGCGCGAACGGAGGCGGATATTATCATTATAGCTATTCCGTGGTCAGGGGTTGCGACAGGATAATACCTGTGGACATTTACGTGCCTGGTAAATTTGCAATTATTTATATTCTTTATTTTATGTACATGTTAATCTTATTTTATTCACAAATATAAACCTTCAATATGTTGCAGGTTGTCCCCCAACAGCTGAAGCATTATTGTATGGTGTTCTTCAGTTGCAGAAAAAGATAAAACGTATGCAAACTGCACAAGTTTGGTACAGGAAGTAATGTACCTGACGTCTATAGTAATAAATGTATAAAATATTTAAAAATTGTAAGATAATTGACACATAATTAAGCAATAGGGGAGTTGTATGTCACCCAAAAATGTGACAAAATAAATCACATTTAAATAAAAATAAATTTGTTTATTACCATAAATCAACCTCGTTTACTTTGCATGCATATTTAGAAAAAGATACGAAAACGTAATATATTTAGCAACACTATATTATCGCTACATAATGAATCACACAAACATTACAGATTGCTAAGATATAAAAAATATTGGTTAATATATTTTCATTTTTAATATATACATATATATATTTTATAATTTAGAATATATATTAATCGAATGTTATACATTTTATCGCACATAATTGTGTGACAATAATAATTAAAAAAATTCCGATTTCTTTTTAATATATGTATTATAATATAAAAAAAGACGCAACTCTTTATATATTTAAGTTCAAATGCAAAATTGTAAAAAATTTTATTAATTTTATCTTGTCAAAAAATTGTGTCCTCTTCTGTCCCCTCTTCTTCTCTTTATTACCAGTTTATATCTTAAATTTATCTTTCCGAAAGAGCGATATCAGAATAATCATAAAATCGTATTATATTAATAAATCTGTGCAATAAGTAGTAATGAGATATTAATAGTGCTTTATATATATATATATATATGTACATATCAGAAAACATACCATGATAAATGAAGTTTGTACTTTTTTATGTTGAGAAAACAAATATTTGTACAAACCTATGTTTTTATTACATTCTCTATTTTATTGTTTGCACGTACGTATCTTTTTACTTTTAAAAGTATATACAAAGTATGTTCAGAATAATTTAAATAAAGCAAAGAATTTTACACACAAGTTCTTTGCCGTTTAAGTTACCACGTTCTAAGGCCCCTTTCTTTCTTTATTTATTACTGTAACTAATACTAATATATAACAATTACATTTTATTATATACTCATACAATACATACATATATCATCTTAATAAAAATACATGTATATATACCGAAACATCTTGTACATATAATAGGTAAAGAATTTGCATCTCTTTAACCAATTTGCAAAGTTCCGTACCCATTATTTATTTTTATTATACCGCTTAATGAATTGTTATTCTGTTGTGCCACAGCCAAATTATTAATGTTTACTTTGGTCATTAAAAAAAAGAAGAGGTAACGTTAAATAAGAACCAATAAAATAATTTTGATAATCCACTGGATACACGGATAATTTGTCAAACCTTGCTGATAGTGATGAGAGAGAGTTAATTACTTCGATTTCATCGTTCTTATTATTCAATATATACAAAATTTAATATCTAAATTTTGATACTTGTTCCCCATCTTCCTTAGTCACATAATAAAATTTCGAAGATCAATTATGTGTTTCCAAACAAGATTTTGTCTATGTAATGAAATTGTAATTAAGATATCATTATGAAGACTGTATAATGTAAAATATTGCAATTACAAGTTTAACATAATGCATCTAATATATATTTAATTGTTTTGTTGGAATAATTTAACATATTAATTTTTACTTGTTCCAGCGTATGGAGATAAAGATAATAAAGTGATGTAAAAAAAAAAGATTTTTAGATTAGTATGTTAATCAGAAATATAAAATTAACAATTTTCAAACAAAAATAAAAATCTTTATTCAATATTCCGATCTATTCCCTATATGTGCAATACAAATCTCGTCTAAACGCATTGTGCGGCAGAACGGGTCATATAAATCTGAAAAAACGGGTCTGTTCTGCATTACGATAATTAGCATTTGTATCCTCTTTAATAATTCCATAAAAAATGATTTAGTGTTTATTAACTGAAGTAAACAAAATATTAATGATCTAAATTAGTCAATCCCTGCCGTGTACAATTTCGATGATTCAAATAATACTATAAATTGCTATCAAGCTCTGCTATATCTAGTTGCCATATACTCCTACAGATATCTCACGTATCAAAAAAATCTGGATATTATATCAAATATCCATTAATCCTTCTATATTACCGCCTTACTCGCAATTAAATCCGATATTTTTAAACATTATCATAGTTCTTTTAATATCCGAGACTGAATGAGGCTAAACCCAACTTCATTTTACAACTCAAGGAATAATTAGTACAAATATACATGGTTTCAGACAGTTCTGGACAATTTAAGTAAATAGACACACCTAAATATCTTTTATACCATTAGAGAATTGCTTGCGACGTGGATGGTGGTGGATTGGTTGGCGATGCGGGCATTGGGCCGTCTGTCCATTGAATGAGCGAATGCTCACTCATTTGTGTACTCTGAAAATGGTCCTTCAGGAGAGTTTGAGAGAATGTGCAGTGCATTTGATATGCCTCGCTCTCGCGATTAGGCTCACCACAAATTCTATACAAATCTGCAATATTTCAATTATATAAGCGTACAAATAATTGAAAAATTACTATTTACTTTTCAATCTGCACATACCTTTTAAAATGGCAGTAGCCCACAGTTGTACATGTACATCAGGTATTTTAGAAGCTAATTGCATCGCAGGTGTGACCATATTCATCGATTCTCTACTATTTCCCAAAGAAAGAAATATATGTCCCAAAAGCACGAGACTACAGGAAGTGAGTCTGTTCAAGTCTTCCGAGTTTGCCATTTTTAAGGTTTCTCTAAGATATCGCCTAAAAATCATATTAGCACATTTACATCAATATATTCGATTTGTTTTATATATTACTAAGATTTTTTAACATTGCTAACTGAGAATCAGATTATCCCATCTTTAATCTTATTTTTTTTTTTTTCGGAAAATTACAAGTTTAATGTATTTATTAGGATATGAGACTAAACATTTTAAAAATCGTACGTACTTTGCTTCATTGTATCTAGCACCAAAGAAAGCTTGAAGTCCTTGTACGTAATATGCAGCTGCCCTCAAAGAATGAGAATGTGATGGTAGAGATTCTGGATTTATCCTTTCTAACAACGCTCCCAATTCGGCTTCCCTCTTTGATCTGAGATATACTATCGCTAGGTTCAAATGCGCGAATGTCCAGAGTTCCTTTTCTTGTGACGTCTGAAAAAAAAAAGGTGAAATAATATTTTCTCTGTCATCGCTATAAGTACTCCATAGATCTAACATTATATTTGCGTGCAAAATTAAGCCAGAATAAAAATAAAAGTGTTTAAACGAGAATACACATAAGCAATTTACATAGATTAAAGATAGAATAACACGTATAAGTCTTGACTTATTCATCACAATTTATGATGAAACAATTCTATTTTCTTACTTTGAGTGCAGCAATGAACTGAGCCTCTGCAGCTTCCATACAATTCATAGACATTGCGTATAACCCTAGTAATACATGTAATTGTGGTCTATGACCCTGTAGTAACCTAGGTTGCCGCCTGCAGAGTTGACAAGCTTGAGAAATTTCCATAAGAGCTACACTTTTGTTTCCCATTACAAGCCGACACATAATTATATGCTCCAAAAGCATTAATTGAAACACAGACAAGATAGGTTTGTTATCGATAACTGTAAAAAAACAATGAAATTGATTTTGTTGAGTGTTAAACCGATAAAATGTAAGAGAATAAAATGCACGAGATGAGAAACATGGTTCTATGGCTGCGTTCGGGGAGCGCGCTATTAGCGCTATTGAATCATTCTGTCTTTATTGCTCATCAGGAGTAACACAAGGATAGAATAAGCAAATAGCGCTAATAGCGCGCTCCCCCCCGAATCCAACCTATATGAGAGCGATCGACTCGTAGTCGGCAGATTCAGATAGATCCTGTATATACCTCGATTTATAAGAGATTGATTGGAGACTCGAAGGTTTGTAAGTAAAGGAATACGAGGTGAATTGTAAATCGAAAATAACAAACTACTTTGAATCAATTAAAAAGTAACGCGCGTACTTACTTTTTAGTTTTTCAATTTGACTAAGCGCTTTATCGGTATATTTCTGTGCCTTATCCATGTAACCGGCTTGCATAGAATGCATAACGGTTACTAAATAAACCAAGACGTATAAATGATCCTTCGGCATCCATATAAACATATCCCCAATATTGGAGCCCGTAACCACATCGTCCGCCGGCCAGCTAGGCGACATTATAGTCTGTATACTTTGTTGCAGTTGTTTCAAACAAGGTTTCACGCTCTTCACCTATTTTAGCACAAAGACAATACGTTATCATTAGAATGGTACCTATGGCCCATATTTCTTTTATAATTCCAACAGTCGTGACTATTCTCACCTGGCCTGCCATAAGATAATGGCACACTTGAAGAACTAGAAAGTACACCTTCAGATACTCCTTTTGATGCGGGTTGCCTTGCCAATTCTCCACATGATGGCCTGCTGAATTTAGCAGAGGATGAACCTCAGTGAACTTCTTGTCTATCAACAGCAGCATACACCGACTTAAGAGAAAGAGCACTCGGGTATAACTGGCGTTGCTTATGTGAGAATAATCGACGCCCACCGCGAGCAAGCTGCTCGCTGCGACAAAGTCCTTCTCTGAGGCATGAATTTGCTGCAATTTATAAGTCAACGTGAGTACTTTACATTGTCTATTTGAGACATGAGAAATTAAGCTGATTAAAGCTTACCGCAAGTTGAAAGATGAGCCTGCAGTGCCAGTAGACATTGTGCTGAGACAATTCTATCGCCTTCCTCAAAATCGGTTTACTCAGGTTCGGCTGCAGCTGTTGCTCGTACAGTTCGGCGACGACGCTGGCTGCCTCAAACTTGACGTCGTCGAATGTATTTATGTTCTGACTCAGTCGCCACTAAAGAGAATAACCAAGAGTCAATTACAAGAGTCATCAAAGACGACGATAAGCTTCAACTTAATGCATCTCTGTGAATCTCGCGACTGACGTAACCGTTCGACGACGCATTATTTGTTGTCATCGGAGAGGTTAGGACGGGGGGCAAGCGTTCATGAATCGCGCAAATCGCGCGGGGGGCAGCAAGAAACGGAGGCGGGCAAAAAGGAGGGGCGACGAAATTACACCATCTCGATCGCGGTAGACGCGAATGAGGTGAAATACTGACCGCTTTATCCAGGTGGTATCGCGCCAAATCGATGTTTTTCGTGTGCGTGAGCAGGATGTTGCCGAGCTGAAGGTGAGTGCGCGCCTCGACGCGCGGCGGCGGCTTGAAGTTGAAGACCGCCTGCAGACACTGGATGCACGACTTGATGTCGGGCGGATTCGACGTGCGGAAATTCTCGGCCAGACCGAGCAACGAGAGATACCAAGCGTCCTGAGAAGACGCCATTTTAACATTTCACCACACACGACCCACACGAACCCGACGCGAACGAAGCCAAACGAGATCTACTCTACCGGCCTCTACCCAGCGATGTCAGAACGAAGTCAACGAAGACGCACTAAACAAATGGAGGGGAGATGCACCCGATGCACACCAGTCACCACACACGCGCATACCCACACTCAGAAAGTTTTCTCGCACACGTGACATTAATAAAGTACCAAATTCATAAAGAATACGGGTACCTTCGGGCCCTTTCGTGTAAGATCGTAATTCTTGTAATATTCTCACATAGCCGAGAATATTTAATTTTAATTAATTGTCTTTTTTTTTTTTAAGACTCGCTTTTTCTAATATGAGAATCTATAATATATTCAAATTTTTAATATATTAAGTTATTTGCTTGCATCGATGCTACTCGCCACGCATGCGCAGAAAAACGCGGCCCCCGCTTAAACACACTGACCCCAGAAAAAGCATATATATGTATATGTGCGCGATCGGAACTTCGACTATCTTCGGACATTAGAAAAGGACAGATAATCTTCTTTTTCTTTCTTTCGTACTTAATTGTATGTACCTCTCAATGCTCCCCTTCCCTCTTCCTCCTGCCTGGAGTCGCTCGACGATTCAGATGTCAAATCATGCGCAACTTTATCACTTTTACGATATTCATAATTCATATATGTCATGAGCAGTGATGTTTGTTTGTTGTTTCTCATGTATAATATTAAAATAAATAAAAATATTTAACCCTTTTGGGGTTACCATGCACCGCTATAATGGTTTCTCGCTAATCTATTTCTTTACAAAATGCCGCTACAGTGGCTTTCTTCTAAACATCTTTTGAGATAAGCTCTTTTCAGTATAAATTCGACCACCATGACCTAAATTTTGATGCGTATACTTTAATTCTATACAAGAATTTTGTATTTCTATAAAGCCAATTAAAAGATTTTCTCTAAGAAAAAAACCGGTATAACAGACGTACGGCTTTAGGATTCCCTTAAAATGCACTACTCACTTTAAATCGTCATAACTCATTGTCAGTGAAGAAATATAGTAGCGTAATGATTAAAAAAGCACTTTAAAGA
>NC_092362.1:18969819-19027718 GCF_030848805.1 Temnothorax longispinosus | reverse complement strand
CACCGAAATGAGCGCGTTCCGAAAACAGCACGAAGCACGGTGACGTCGGTGACGAGCGCGCGCGGAGCACAAACACTTCCTACCTGTGCGAAATTCCTCGGGAGAATGATAACTATAAGTCACTCACGCAGGTAACACTACTCCGAGCGTTGATGAAACAAGTGGCAAGTCCGCTCATCGCCAGAAACAACGTCGAAAACGCGCCGATCTTCGAGGTACGGAGCTTTCGAGTTCAACGGTCGCGCCGCTAGTACGGGTTAAGGCTCAGTCACAATGAGAGGAATAAGGAATACGATAAAGGAATTAGGAATAAGGCATATTGCATCTCACTTTAATGTACGTGTACTGAAGTGAGATGCGACATTCCCTTATTCCTTATTCCTTTATCTTATTCCTTATTCCTCTCATTGTGACTGAGCCCTTTGAGTTCCTATAATAAGAGTTAGGACAAACTGCCGCCATGTACAGCCAAATGATAGCTTTGTCTCACTCCCACTAACTTCTTGGCTGAAACATAATGGCGACCATGATAGCTTGGTCTCACTCCCACTTACAGCTTGTCTCACTCTTACTAACTTGGCTGAAACATATGACGGGACCAATCAAAAATCGTCACCACATTGGCTTAACTCTTATTATAGGAACTCTAGTACGGGTTGGTACGGACTGCGCGGTGCCTACACTGGCTACTACGTCACCGTCCCGTATCGATCCGCCGCGCCGGCGGCGCGGAGCGGCGGTACGTGATTGGCCAGATCCGGGGGCTCGCCCGACTGTGCGGCGGCTCGGCGCGCGCGCGCGCGCAAACGGCGCAACGGCCCGCGCCCGCGCATTCACTCAAGTAAACGTCCTTTCTCGTGAATGAAAAGAAATTCGGTTACGGGGTGTTGCAAGCTGAACGTACGCCGAATATTTCGTTCCTTCTTGGTGTCGACTGAAACGAGGGAGATGCCGTCACTAGACGAAATGAACGTCGAATGCCGTGTGCTGTGGACGCCGTACATATCACCCTGCCGGCTGTGATTTGGCGGGTTTCCTGCAGTGCGCCGTGATTGAACTTAAAGTCAACTTTTTGCTCTTAGGGATTCCTGTTGCTTATTTCCCAAATATTATTCGTTTTGCTTACAAAATTTTCCATAAAGGTCTATTGTCTCGTATTCGAATTTTTTAATTGATAGAAAATACGTATCTTTTATTTAAAATATAACTCAGACAGCACACATGTTCAAAAGCGGGACATAAGACATTTTTTAGATGATTTTTAGATGATCTTACGAAAAGATGGCTAAAAGACGTTTTATGTTTTGATTTTGGACATTGTGCTTGTGCTGTCTGGGAAGTGTGAAAGTGAAAGAAGAGAAAAAGTGAGATAGAGGGAGAAAGGGCTATTAGATATTTTTCATATAATATAAATATATAAAATAAGTTAATATTTATCGATACATGTAAGATATAAATATTAAACTGATCCTCAATCAATTACAATTGAGAATCCTCGAGAACGAATAGACTGCCATTGTAAAACTCTCGATGCTCTCGATGATGATTAGGCTCATTATTGGCTTCTCTGGCGATGAGCATCTCTCGGCGGGTGGCGCCATCCTGCCTCCTGCCCTGAAAGCCGAAAGTGCCGAACGCGATCAGCTGATATCGCACGCGTCGGGTCGTGACTCCCCGCGTGAGTTGCGCGTAATTTATTATAAACATTATTTTGTCGCGGTCCACATCGATCCGTGATCGGTCGGTTGCGGGAAATCGTGCGCGTCGCTACGTATTTCACCTCTGCCTCGAGCGGCAGCGATAAGACGGGCCTTCGAAGCGCGACAGCCTTCGCGGGATTTGCGGCGCTGCGAGGTTATTATGTTCGACAAGTATCATCTCCGGTGTTCCTCGTCTTCGGGGACGCGACAAGAATCAACGGAGTGCTGAATCGAGACCCTTTGATGTCTACGAAGTCGCAGCAGCGTCAGTGAAATACCGTCGGCGAGGAACAAAAAATGTGAGTAACGTTATCCTTTATCTCGTCTTCACGACCATCAACGTTTATCAAGCACAATCGCAGACGTAAACACACACATTCTAGTATTGTAAGGATTTGACGTGACGGAGGAGTTTCGTGCAGATTCCTGCAGCGAAATCTTCCTTTTCTTTAATGGAGCAAGTAGCACCAGGTCGCCTCGCCATCGGTTGATTATAAATTATACAGTCAAGTTAAAATGGGAGTTGACAAGTGTTGGTGTGTCGATGCGTTGAAAAATGCGAATTCTCGCTCTCTCTTCAATTTTTTTATTCCAAATCGGTGATTATATTAGACTTGCATATGATTTTGCTTTTAATAGATGTTAGTACATGTTGATATCTCTTCAGTTTTTTCCTCGTTCCGCAGAAACGACTCATCTGTACAGTTATTAGGGTTTAACGAGTCTATATGGAACGAAGCTCTGGAGATATTCATGTACATGTAGTCTTATATACCCATGTTTTTGTCAGTGGTAAGATAATAAACAAATTAGATAGAAAAATTAGATTAGAAAAAAATACAAGCTAGCTAGATGAATAATAAGAATCTAATTTAAGAATAACGAGAAAAATAAGATCCAAATGTGTACTTGATGAGGAGAATAGCAAAAGCTGAAGTTAAAATAAATTTTTTTATTTATATCACTTAATTCAAAAAAAATATTTGTAAAGAACTAGCTAGTCCCATAGGAATGAAAACCCTGTATTTGCCGGAGAATTCTACCTGCAAGTTTTATCTTAAGAAATGCGATGTGAAATGCGAACAACACTTTGTCAAGCATTGAAATGTCTGTTCATGTCAAAATATGTTATTTCCTGTTTATTTCCTAGTAACTCTGCTCGCTAAGCTATATCGACATGGCAAAACTTTTATCTCGTTTATGGTATCGCTGCATTATGCATAAAAGTACACTTGATTCCGCAATAAGTGTATCAGACAGCGGCGATATCATATTCTGATATCTCCGTCCTTTCTATGCAAAATCCTGTCGTAATAAGTAACGAGAGACACCGATAACTTTACCTTATCGTTTCAATTATTCAGAACGCTTCGAGCGAAAAGAAAAATATAACTCTTGCTTTTTCCCCCTATTAGGTATATCAATTATTTCTGATGGAATGAAGATAAACTGGAATAACCGCAATATTACTTTAAGCATGATCTTTTTAATAATCCTTTGATTCAAATTTTTGACGCCATTCGTAAATTGTATTTGATATTAAAAGACTAATAATTTGCAATAAGAGAATAATTAAATTTTGTCAACGGAAATTAGGTGTACAACAATTATTGGACGAGAGAAAATATGTGATATTGTATTCTTTTATATCAGGAAAATTTGATTACTTGCTCATTTTATATCATATAAAATAAAAATATTTCTATGCATAATTGCAAAAAATATTCGAAGGTCGCTTGAAATATTACTTAAAATATAATAGGATTTAGCTAGTCTTTCTCTCTTGCTTGTTTTTGGGAAAATTACGTTGTGGAATGCAAGCGAAACGTCTCGTAGTCGACGTCTCAACTTGTACACTTAGCCTTTACTTTCCGTATCATTTAACAAGCTCGCGACCAATTAACGTAACATGTGGGCCACGCGGCGCGCTAACAAAGTTTGCGTCCTCGCGGCAGGGCTCGCTTATCTCTCCTGATTATACATTCGCGGAAATATTCTTTTGTTATCCGATAGAATGGTACATAATTCATTCATATTTTTACGTTTGCTGCCGCAAAAACACTTACCTCGCTGCCGCGACGTGCTATCGCGGACGTTTGCTAGCGTAGAGTGACGTAACTATCTAGACCCTGACTGATAACGCTCGGCATAATCCACGCCGTATTAGCTGTATATATATGTATACCTCTCTCATAAAGCGAGTCCAACTGCTCCAACCCGCGCCACGTGCGCGGATTCGTGACTGGGAAAAGTTCGCGGGAGCCGGCGCGCCCGTGTACACACGGCTTAGGCGTATTTTGCATAATGCGATTTTCATGCCTCTGATTCCGCATTCGGGATTGTATACCTAGCCGCGACATATCTCCCGTGTATATAGCAATCGCGCGCAGAGACGGATTTAACACGTCCTCTGTTTATCAATCCATCTCCGTCTGAAAGTTCCCCTCCCCTCGTTTCCCCGCACATCGCCGCTTTTGCTTTACGCTTTTTTTTATTCCTACTTCTGGCTAATTTTTGAAAAGTGTTTCAGCAAAATCTGTCACGCACAACAGTTCCTCGTTTAATTTTCTATCTTTATCTATTTCTTTTTCTCCGTTTATTGAAATATTTCGATTAACTCGGCTCAACTTGAAAGTTTTTAATCGCAGACGAATAGAATCGAAAATTCGCTTCCACGCTTCCGCTTTCTTCGAAATCGTTTTGCTAACTTTGTTTGGAGTAGAATTGACTCGGAAAGGAAAAGGGAGCGGTTTCTCTTTCGATCGTGTAACACACGCACACATACGTTCCGTGTTCTGCATTTTTAATTTCCCTCCATTTTACCTTTCTCAGTCTTGCTTGGTATATCCCCATTTTACCGGGCGTGTAACTTACGGCCGCGGCTTCCGTATCTGCTAAAAATACAACTTCTTTGACACGGCGTTATCTCGCCGATTCTCACGTGCGTAAACCCGGCGCCCCTGCCGTAATAAAGCCACGTGCTGGCCGCGCACCGAAATTAGAACCGTTTGACCACTTAAGCGGACCTTTCCTCGTTATAAACGCAGTTAGACGCGTCTTGAAGAATGTGCGACGCTATTGTGAATTATTATATTATCCCCGCCGAGCGATGCTGAAGCAGAGCTTGGGCTAAACGAGAATTGATTTACACCTTTGAAATTATTTTAAATACGTTTAATCGGCTAGAGAAGGTAACGACTGAATGATTTAATCTTTATTGCATTCTTTGAAAATTTACTATCGGTAAGATTTATATTTTCTTGGTTCGCGGATAAACGTTATGATACTGGTGCACGAAGAATCGAATGGTATCGATTAAATTCCGATCTCTGTTAAATTCCAGCATCCCTCTGCGCCGTACACCTGCGACTGAACTGTGTCGCGTTGCACAGAACGTTGGCAATAGCAGCTCCATTGTCCGTCTCTCCCGCGTATCTGTCTGTTCTTAATAAGCGAATGTGGGACATTTGGCGGCTGTTATTGGCCAACTCAGCCAGCCTACGTACGCGACTGTCAGGAAAACCCGTCGAAAGGAAAACGGCATCGCTCCGGGCGTCGGCGACGCGTCTCGCCTCCGTTGGACCGCGCCGACGTCTTTCGACGTCGTAGCTTTTCTGACCCGAGACGCCTAGGACGCATTGCCTCGGTGTCCCCTTGCCAGGGAAACGCCGCAATACCGTCTTACGTCTTACCGCGTCGTCTACGTTGCGACAGGTTTTTTATCTTGTCCTGCCTCCCTCCCTCCTGGCAACTATTCTTTCTAATGACCTCGAAGCAATCCTTCGAGTTCACTTTCGCCGGACGTTTATAACAATGTCTGTCTTTGCTTTAAAAGATTTATTATTCAATTACTTACCCGTGCAAGACTGTCACATACACAGATATCCTTCGCGGATTCTCAGACCGATCGCAGATTGATTTTTCTTCAACGAGAATGTAAAAGGCATCCGTTTTTAATTAATAAATGAAAATGCTATGAAATAAAATGTTTACGGAATTATTTATAATTTGTGTCATTTTTTTCAATTTTTGAACGACTTGACAAACCGCCTTTGCAGTCTGCGTCGCAAATTGTGCATTCCGCTGCAACTTACGAATTGCAGGTCATATTGCCGTAGTTTCTCTCTTGCCTCGCGAATATAAAGACGACTGAATTTAAGGGAACATTTGACATCAAGCTTCACGAATGTCTATTTCGTAGAAAACACTATCTGCGAGAAAATTAATTAATGGATAACGGATATTTCACAGAATTATCATTTACAGAAGTTTATTAAGCATTTTGTGAATTTTTCCTTTTTATATCTTGAACTTGGAGAAACGTATTTTTCAGAAAACACGTAAAATTAACAATCACACGGCATAACGTGTGGTATAAATTATTAATTTATCCATGAACTTTTTTGGCATTTCTCATCTCTCGTATGGATATCCTTTTCTCAAATTTTATTAGATTCACGCACACAAATCGAATCGTGAAATATTGATTCCATATATGATATGAACCGTCGATATACTTGACGCGATACCTGGCGTTCATGCCTCGATCGCAGACTCCGTTAAATCGAATAGGTAAGTGTCTTTATACGCCTGTCTGCGCCCACCTGTCTTCTCCGGGCAACATATGCGTAAGTACAAATAATAGTATCGCCGCTGCGCATCTTACGTCAGCCGCACATGGCGCGAGAGATGCACGCACTAGAGATGAGAGATATTTCGAGTACGCGTAATCGGAACGGCGCGGAACGGAGATCTATATGATCGCGAGCCAACATACACACGGGTTTGCCCCGGACGAGTTTAGAGTTAATTAATAACGAGCGAGCCCCCTCCCATCGTTTTCGACTTAACATTCCGTTTGCAGAAATGGATGAGCTAACGGCTCCTATAAGCATTTCCATTGTCTTATCCTCAGGTCTTATCCTCGACTTGCACGTCTGCTTGTAAATATTTAAAATAAATCTTTAATACGTGATGTAACAAAGAACATTCTCTTAAGAATACTCGATGGGAAAGTCGAACCATTTCTCGAATCGAGACGTGTATTATGATCGTTCCAGGGGAAGTTTATATTTGTCGTAGCGCCTAGAGGCTATCGGCTTCATCCGCGAAGTGAAACCGCGAATGCCACTGCCACCGTGGATTCTATTTGTGTCAAACAATATAAAGTAGAGACGTATGTGCTCGCAGCCTCACTGCGGTTACATAAGCACTGATGAGGGGTGGGGAAAACGTGTAGAAACGCGGGCGCATCGTCGCCGCTGCCGCGGGGAGATCAGCCGCATCACCTTGCGCTTTCACGAAATTGAATTTGCACCCGAGAGTGCACATCGGATTATACGTCTCGAATTTGATACAGAATATCACATGTCTCGAAAACCGCACGTGTCGCGTCTCTCAATCTTTAACACGAGAAAACCGCGATGAGCGTTTAATTGTTAGCCTTGCTCCGATCTTTGGCGATCTTTGAAATGTGACACCATTAATTAATAGAGTTTTGTATAAGCGTCATTATATTTATATATCGCTGTTGTTAATATTATGTTGTTTAGCTTTGTTACTATCTCATCAATTATTTTCTTATGAAAAAAATATAAGATCTTTGTTTAGTGGATAACTCTAAATATCTATTTCTCAGCTTTGACATATTGGTTTCTCGAATAAATAAATTGTCACAAAATTACGTCGCTCTTTTCCTCGGGCGAATTCGCTCGAAACAGTCTCATTGACCGTTGAAAATTCGATTTTGTTATTATAATTATACGACGGGACTGATTCGACGCGCCACCGCGACGTATAAATATCTTTCCGAATCCCGATAAATCCCGCAAATAATTAAAAAGCTGAGAGCGGGGACGAGAGTTTAATGGACGTGGATCGGCCAGGCATGTAGTGACGTTTTGACACGTGCCTCGGCAGGAAAAATCGTTAATGGAGCCAGAAACCCGAGCCATCTGTGCGATAATACAGCGGAGAGACGTGAAGGATCTCCTAAATGTAGGAATACGCTTAGTGCTTCTTTCGGTATCGTCTTTCCGACGAACAATTCCGTCCCGCGTTTACCCTTTCATGAAAATGGAGAAGCGATCATTATCGTCAATATTGTTTTCAGTATTTATAAGATGGCTTGCTACATAAACGTTGCACAAGGAGAGAGAATAACGTCTAAGCGAATCGTGCGAGTAACTTAGTTTCAACGAGCAACGGTAAAACCGATTTTCCAAGGCTTATCCCGCCTCGGCGATATACTCGGCGAGGAAATTGAATTCCGCTCGTATTAGCGAGGTCCATGTAAGTCGGAAATGGTAACTGCTGATTGCTCGTAACTTATTCCGAGGGTGCAGTTTTTTCTCCTCTTTTGTAGGCAATCTCCCACGACGCGTATCTCCATTTTTATAGGAACAATTGAAACTCATAGTTCTATGTGCGAATTTCATATTTTACCGTTACTTTTAACTTTTAAGGAGGTTCTAAGGAGAATCAGAAATGTTAAGAATATTGCACAAAATTTAAAACATAAGCTCAAGATATTATAAATAATATTAGCATGTGAATTTTTTTCTATTTTTTCACCGGTTAGTTTTTGAAAACATTTATAACGAAGTTACAACAAAGTAATATTGCAAAAAAAACCATGTGGTCATATTTTCAAATTTTTAAAGGTACTTTTAATATGATATTCTTTATATACATATATTAAACATTTTATTCAGTTCTTAATATCTTTAATAATTATTTTTGTTGATAATTGATATGCAGCATCGATCCTCCCATTAGAATCCATTAAAAAATCTTGTCTTTTGTTATAAATGTTTTCAAAAACTAATCAGTGAAAGAATCTAAAAAAATTGATATGCTAATAATAAAAGACGTTATGTTTTAAATTGTGTGCAATTCTTAACACTTCTGATTTTCCTTACAATCTCCTTAAATTAGGTACGTCGGTTTTGCTTAAATTAATAATATTACGAAGGAAACATAGCGCTTTTACGCGCACATGTTTGTATCTATAATATATTCATTTGTTCCGGCTGTCACAATTTTGGCTTTCTTCCAAATCTCCTCACTGAGCGAAGAATTATTGGATTCTCTGTAAGCTTTCTTCTCAAATTTTATCCGTCGAATGTGGGAAACGTCTAAACGCTTGCGATACAGAAAAATATACAGGTGATACATTTAAATAATTCAATTATTTATACTTATACTATTTTCTGCGTGGGGTTAAATTGAATCAAGACCGTAAATAAACAAGATGCATACATTCCTTTATTATTCAAAATTTTACTTTATTATTCATATTTATATAAAGTGGAATGCTCGGATTAAACCCCCGCGATATATAGTTGAATCGCTGTGCAAGATATTAATATACAATGTTTCCAACGTGGCTTTTAACTCCGAATGACAGGGGAACTGTTTGAATTAGAAATTCCAGGTAGCACACGCTATTGCGTTTATTTAATAAATTATTCATACTTTCATACGTATATCGGTGATATATTGATAGTCAAACGAGGTTTTTGATGTATACGATAGAGGAAACGAATTGCGTGCTTCTCTAGTTATTTCTCCGTGAGCCTAAAGATAAATAAAAATTCTATTATATTACTTATCATTTAGGCGATACCGAGCCATACGTATTGTTGACGACGAAAATAAACGCGCGTTTCGTGCCGCGGATTCAGAATGCCATTTCGTTTCCGATTCGAAACCCGCGATCGCGATTGCGCGAGGTGCGAATTAAATTGCGTAAATAGATGAGAAGTGATTAACAGATACGCGCGTTTCGTCGCTCGTCCGGAAACTTATATTAGGCCAAGATTTAAACATTAGTTTCGCGATGTCTGCGCCTTGGCACGGCGCGCGAAACTACTCTGGCTACTAGATCTTCAGTAGCGATGTTGAAACCCAGGCTTATATATGATACGCTCGGATAAGCCGGCCGTATATTATAATGGCGTTTAATACCGCTCGTTGTCTTTTCCTCCCTGTCTTTATTATAATAATAAATCCGTCGTATCCGAAGGGAGAACGTGGCGCGCCACGCGTTCGAGCCGTCCGCGTCGTCGTTTCTTTAATCATGGTAGAATTAAGGGAAGATAGAAACTAAGTCCGAAACAAATAATCCGACGTGGAAGCTTATGACAGTTATAAGAATTAACAGGATGTTTAAAAAAAATTTAATGCGAGAGAATTATGGCTCTTTCGTGTATGTTTGTCATCAATTGTTATCAATAGACAACCCTACGCATCATTAAAACTTCGTAACTGGAACACCTGTCAGACATTCACGCTCTCGGCGTTCCGTCGTCGGCGAATTATGGCATTCGTAGCTTTAAGTAGATTGACGGGACGAGGAGCGCCATAAAAAATAGGATATAAACCTTACGATACGATCGCCGGCGACGAGAAATAATTATAACGTCGAGCACGCGCCAGCCAATGCTGCGAATGTCGTCAAAACTTTAATATGTTAAATACGAATGTTATTAGTGTTTTAACATACGAAAATGATAAATAATAATTTATTGTATTTGTCCTTCATATTTTTGCCACTCGTTTGACGGGCATTCTTGAATTACCTGATTTATCTATCGTTACAATCTCGCTTCTTTCGATGAAATCGCAATATCGTCTTGCGGCGAAACTGGAGTGATAATTCCTCGTGTATATGTTACAGTAAAAGCATGAAGTAAATGTATGATTTCATGCTTTTACTGTGACATATACATATAATGAAGAAAAACGGGAGGGATAACGTTCCACGATTTTCGCGACAGCTGACAAATCTCCAAAAGTCCGCCGTTTATTTTCCCTCATGAAGAGTTTCGGTGTATGCGTTCAATAGTGGTCCAACAGCTCTGCGGATCGCAGACTCGCTATCGAGCCATTGAGCCTCAAATCTCGGGAAGCTCGAGGCTAATTCGGAGCCGCGCGCGTAGCTCGTACGAGACCCGTGCGCGACGGCGCGCCAGACGCATCTTTACGAGAGCGCGACAGACACGCACGACGAGGAAGACGCGACGTCTCGGGGAACACCCGCGGAGACGGTGCGGAAGGTGGACGGAGGAGGACCAGCGCGTGGAAGAGGGAACGAAGAGAGGAGAGTCGCGCAGGCGCCGATCCAACGCGTGGAGAACGCTCGTCGTCCGCGTGGCGCGAGTTAGAACTCGACTTGGTGCTTTTAGTCTTGTCCCGTCCCTTCGTCCATCCTCGTCCTTGCCGGGCGAGAGAGCAGCCCCCGCGGCGGAGCATCGTCAGAGAGGAAGTATGCGCCCGGTGCCTGGACCGGTTGCGGCAACAAGGATGCGAAGTCGAGGGGGATTTCGCCTGATCCGCTGACCGAGCCGGCGCGCCCGTTCGCCAGCGATGAAGAGGAACACGCGTCGCCTCTACGTGCCTTCCACGGGTTCGCAGCAGCGCGGCGAAGTGAAAGTTCATTGACGATGCTTCTGACAAAAGTCTTCAATGAGTATCTTCGACTAGAAGATCGTCTTTCCGGCGAACATCTACCATCTACCCACGCATCCACGAAGATTGACATTTAAATTAAAAGGAAAAATGATAAGAAAACAATCTTCCCTCTGAAGATGTTGTAATCTGAAGAAAAATCTGGAAACTGTAGATTATCGAGTATCGATCGATGTGCCTGATCGACATGTGCTCCTATCGACATGTCGCAGAAGATTTTATCCCGCAGGGAGATACTCTCGGCCGAGACGAATGACCCTCGCAACTCGAAGAGGAGCACCCGCGCTTTACGTCGATGGCGCATCCTCGCCAGGGCGCTGACAGGCTCGCCGGAGCCGGTCGGCAGCGAGTCCGACGAGGAGGTGTCGGAGGAGACGGTTCACCAGCTTCGGTCTGCTCAAGTGCGCGCTGCTGGAGAACATGCTGACGGACGGCGAGTTCAGCTGGTGCGAGTACTCGACCCAGCTGGACGGCCGGCCGTGCAACGTTCAGATACTATCTGCTGAGGAATCGCGGCCTCTGCCGGAATCGGAACGTCCTTGAACTCGGCGGCGGGATAAGCTACCTGGCCGGCGTCCTCGCCGCCAAGTACTGCAATCCCAGCACCGTCACCCTCACGGACGGCAATGTGACCAGCATCGTCGCCCGAAACGACATGACACATCTGGTGGAATGCGGGGTCGTTCAGTGGGCCCAAGCCGCCCGAGCCCTTCGGCAGACGGCGATCAACGGTAACCGCGGGTGAATGTCCAAATTCGATCTTGAAGGAGCGGTCGATGGTCCGATGTTATTCTCGAAGCTACTAAAATAGCGCGTTGAAACCCCGGTGTCGGCAAACAGGCGGGAATTAATGGAAACAGCGTTAAAAGGATCCTTTACACGTTGCAGAGCTCGAAGTAGATAAGGAATCATACCTTGAATTACCTTCATAGTTCTCGCAGTTTCCACGTGTTCTATAAAAAATTCATTTTAATTCAGATCACAGACGGCACATTGCATTATTTCGTCTTTGAAGTTGTATGTCATAAATACATTAACTCACCATCTTTATCTTTTTGGTATGAAACGTGTTTCCATCGCTTTTTAATAGATCATATTTCATGATGATTTCTATGAACAGAGAACTGCGGACGCATAATAAAATATACATAAAAAAAGCATATCATCCTCAAAGCGATATCGAAACGTGACGGGGATGCTTCAACGACGGTGCGCGGCTACAAAGAGGCCGGAAATTAAATATTGAAAATATTAATGAGAAAAGCTCTTTTTTTAACTTTCTTATCGCGGCGGTCAGACATTATAATGTTTATATTAAATAAAAATCCGGTCGTATATCATATCGGATACCTAGAAAAATTTAATTATATTGTTAATTTGTACGATAATAGAACAATAATAGAAAATATTATGCGCTGGAATTTTTCCAATGAATCCTCAGTTCTCGAGCTTCGTACGAGTTTCGAGGATCTGCGAGTGACATTGGGAATCGAAGGGTGAGCCTCGTATTTCGCTAATCGCGGCACAGAATTCAACCTCGTCGCCGACCCCGCGGTCGAATAATGCGTCTCGTAAACCCCGACCGCGACGTGATCCGCATCTGTAACGAGGACGACAACGACGAGCTCGCTAACCGTAATCAACGACGGATCATCGGATATCGACACGCCCGGTTTCGCGGTTGCACGTTCCGACAGCAATGCGCTGCTCGTCGCCACGATCAATGAGTCATCGCGGTCATCGCGAGCCGATGAATGGAAAAATTGAGGTCTCGCCGGCCGGGGGAGACGTAATGCATCAGTCGGGAATCACGATTCTAGAATAGACGATCGATGAGCGACAATGATCCGTGATCGCTCGACCGAAAAGCGGCTCGTACTTTCGCGATAACAGAGTTGGCACTTTTAAAGGGATTTCCCGCAAATCGGAAAAGTTTAAGGACAAGAACGATTCTGAGAGATTGGCAAAATGATAGAGGTGTGATCAATTTCTTTTTATAACGAACGATATCTATAAAATATCCTGTAAAATAGACGCCTTGAAAAACGTATTTCTTATGGAACACGTGCTATGTTATTTGAGTCACGTAACGAAGACGTTATCGTAGCATGTTTCAAGATGCCATACTAATGTAGCTGTCACTGCTTATCTGTGAAACATTTTAGAATATATATGTGCAAAAAAATTATGCTATATATATATATATGTTTTTTTTTTAAACAACCAATTTAATTCAGATTTTAGATGATAAATTAATATCACAAATTAATTTTAATGAACCTAAAGTTTCTCACAGATAAAAATTTATCTTATTTTTTAAGGCCTTTAATTATATATCGTTATTACATTCTAATAGTGCTAATCTTTCAATATATTTTATAACATACGTAAAACATTAAAAAAGTCAAAATCCCAAGTAGCTAGAAAATATGTATTTGATGTCTGTATTCTTCTCGATACGTAAGTATATATCGCAAAGAACAGCCACATGGGAGCGTAGAGAATCCCCCCGCGTGATCCTCGTGATGCTCGGTTCAAATATATAGACACACCATTCGGAAATTTTCGGCTAAACCTCAGCTCCATTTCCGGTAGCCTCCATAATGTAGCCTCTGTGCTCTTTCGGTAGTTCGCAACGTTCCGCGCAATTGACATCTTTTTCGTCGGGAGATTTCCGCTTGACTGGGGACCGATCGAGTTTCCACCGGCGAGCCAAAATCGAAGATCGTTCGGACGATCGACCGAGATTAATTGCAAAAACGGCCATTCAACTTTGTTTATCTATTTACACGAAAAACCACCGTCGAATTATCTGAGAAGTTCGACGTTGAAAGGTCGAACGTCTTTATTTTGTATCCGTTTTCTGATAGTCTTCTTCTTTTTAACCCTATTCGCTCCAACCATGCCTTTCGTGTCCCACGAATTTCTAACAGTCGTTTGTTCCGGAAAACAAATGATCGTGGGAGAATCCCCTCCACGCCGGAAAAAAGTTATTGTGGCAGGGAACCTCAGGTAAAAATTTCAAAGTCCTAGCTCATTTACTCTCGAAACGGGGAACAATCAAAATCTCGGTGGGACACGAAAGTGCATGGTTGGAGGATTACGTCAGTGTTGTGTGAAAGGTAAATGAGCATTTTTTTCGATAAAAATGTATTTTTGTGTATAATTTAACCGTATTTAAAATATTTTTGTCGTTAAAAAAAAATTTAACATTCCACAGAGGTCTATTATGGCTCAGAGGCAGGTGGAAGAGATGGGGAGGAGCTACGATTATATAAAAAAAATTAATTTTTTTACATAAAAAATATCTGTCACACTTCAAATTCGCCTTTTCTTATTCAGAAATTCTTTTTCTGGCATTCTTTAAGTCCTTAAAGTCCTTCTGTACCATTTAAAAATTACCAAATTTGCGGCGACGAAATTAAGTATTCCTATTTAATTAATAATTATCTCATATTTTTTTTCTCATTTGCACTACTTTTAGCTTTAATTTGCGTTTTGGTTCATTAAGCTTCGTCAATTTGTTCGTGAGTTATGATTTTTTAAGTAAAACGAGTCGTAACGTGTGTTTGTCAACATATAATTGTTATAAAAAAATATTTAAATAAATGATTTTCAAATGTTCTTTACATTGATTTTTAGTCGAAGGTACAAAGATATTATAATAATTTTTGGGGAATTTTTCAAAGCTATTAACATTATAAAAAACACGTGGGACTCGAAAGTGCATGGTTGGAGGATTATTGGGGTGAAAAAAACGTTGGAGTGAATAGGGTTGATACTGCAGATCATTGATTTCATTTGATGCTTATCCCACGTCCGTGGCATTTAAATAATAAGATAAAAATATTCGAGCGGTAGTTATTTTATTTATCAAGTCGAAACCATAAAACGCGTCGCGGATAAGCTTGACCGAGGTATACACATCCAGCAATTTATAATCCGGCTTGTTCAAGTCTTTCCTTACGCAAAAGACGAACATTGTCCTCAGCAGATTCTTTTGCGATAAAATACAATATTCTTTCATAATATTTCATATAACCAAGCGTATAACTGTAACATTGACTTACAACTTTATATAATTTTCCTTTGATTTTTTAAACTTTGAAGACATTAGAGATTACTAAAAAAAAATTTATTTTTAAAAGTTTGAAATATTGTTTTATCTGTTAAGGCGCGGCACGACATTCCAGAAGTTCGCCGAGGCGTCGATCAAGCGCGGCTTCATCGCGCGCCAGACCGAACGGTACGACAACCAGGTGTGGTCGAGGCATCTGGAGCTGCTGGAGAACAGTCCGGAGTACTGTCCGGATCTCCACTACCCGGTGCTGCTGGAGCAAGCAGAAGAAGACGCCGCCCGGATAATTGGGGTCGATCGACAAGGACGACGAGGACGACCGACCGGACGAGAGTCTCAGCGAGGAATAAAAACATGTTTCTGAAATTCTAAACATGTTTCTCTTTTTTAAATATGTATCGCTTTGCTCGCGCGCGCGATAGAATTAGTACGAGGGAAATGAATGTATCGCTTCCGAGAGATGAAGATGCGCTGTAATGGGATGTAAAGATGCATAAAGCTGCCTTTATGTCGCCCAGCAATGTCAAGATTGATTTTTTATTAGTGCGTCGTCTGATGAAACGTTTAGCGGTTCACATTCGCTTGCAGATCGATTTTCCGCTCGTACGCATCGTTCCACATCATCGCTGCTATCGGAAAAGTTTCCATAAGGGAAGTATCATGCGCGACGTGCGAGAATCTCTCGCCGCGCCGAGTTCTCTTTAACATGCCCGACCTTCCCTCCTTTCCTAATTAATTAACCCATGGGTGTTTTACAGTGGATACCCGACATTTTATGAATGAACGCGTATCTGAAAGTACAAATGTTAATTATATTCGCGCTCTTAACGTCGCATATATTTACTTGAACTTAATTACGTACGATCAATTTGTGTGTAGACGTATTTATTTAAGGCGCGCCTCAGTAGCGCGAATATTTGCAGCAAATAGGAACGCGAAACGGTGCAGCGAGCCATAATCCTCCGCTTTAAATTAGTTTAAAATATCGTAGAGCCCGCAGATATTATTCTCATTCGCAGCAGGTGAAACTTCTGGCACCACTTTGCACGCGGCATACTATATATCGGGAAATAGGAAGCGAGCTTCCAAACGGGCGAATATAGAAAATTTCGAATTATTGACTTCTACGATGGAGGGAGAATGTCGAACTTAAAGTTATCTTGGAAATATTTATGTCACGATATATACGTCGGACGATAGAGATTACGTTACAGAAGATAGGTTCTCAGGCAAAGTTTTCGAGGATTAATCGATCGACGATTCAATTATTCATCGAGTCGATATGAATCTTCGAAAAAAAAACATGTTTATAAATTACAAACGATTTCATCTGATTAGAACATGGCTCTTGATAGAAGGGACTTTTCTTAGGCGTACCTGATTTTATATTGAACCGGGTATAAAAAGGTCGGAAGAGCGATCGAGTTTCGAGTTTCGCGCATCAAAGTGTCGTTTATAATGCAGCAACGTGATACTGGCAATTTTATCAATCAATTAAAACGTCGATACTAAGTAGATAATAGCTCGAGCAAACTCTCGAGTTCCTCGTTCTTCGCAGCCGGCAGGACCAATTGTATAGACCGGAGTTAATGTTTAGATACAACCGAACCATGACTCGTAGACTGCGAAGTCACTTCCAGGGAGTTCTATTCATCGCAAAACTGCGTTAAAAGACATCTCCGTATTCTTGAGTAAGGAAGGAAATATCAGTGTTACACGCGCTATTTTGGGTTTAAATACGAAGCGAAATCGGACTTGGAGCGGGATATTGTCGGTTCGATTTAATGCTGGATCCGAACACGCTAATAAAATATCAATTATTATGATCGTTAACTGTAAACAGATATAGATTGTTGCGATTGATACGACGTAGCTGCAGAATAAATTTAAGGAGACAATTCTTACGCGAGTCGAACTTTGCCTTATTCGCGTTACATATGTTGTAGTAATTTATTTATTTATTTAGGCAGCGTTTTTGCGTTTATATCCTTGCGACGAAGGAATTCTCGTGAATTTTCTAAGTATCTCCGATCGCGTTATGAACCCGTTAATTCAACGGACCAATATTTATAGGCATATATAGTTAAGTCTAGTCAGAATTACCAAACGTACTTCCATTATTACGTATCTTCTTACGTAGTCCAAGTGTCCATAAAATCTCTTTACTCGCGTAAAAAGGGAATTATAATAAATTAGAAGGATTTAGTTGCAAATGTTATTATAGAGAATGGTTTTTTTTTTTAATAGAAAAATCGATACCTTTCTAGTGTCCGATCGTTTTTGTACCGCAGTTCGAGATTAAAATCAGCGGACACGTTTTCCCGAGGTTGCTAATCCACGTGGCTAGACTGGAGAATTTATGGACCCTTTGCGGCCCTAGAGGGCTATTTGTGTACACGTGCATTATGCACGAGAGAATCTCCATAGTAATAAACTATTTTCACTTAAAAACATCGCGTTTTTCCTCGCGTTGCCTGTACCTCCCTCGGACAGAGATAATGCGGTTGTCACGTTGCAGTCGCGTCGTGTGACGACGGAAACGCCGTTGACAAATCTACAACGACGCGGTCGCGCGTCGTCACGTCAGAATAAATAATGACGTTTAGCATACGTCAAACATCCTGCCTACCTTCCCGTCTGTCGTACAATAGCCATGTTTCTCCACCTCGATTCCGTCCATATGATCGATTGTATGTGTCAGTACCTTCCTTTTTCTTTCCGTACAATTTGCCAGGACCTGCAATCTTCGCAGGACTTCGGTCTGCCGAAGTCCTGGATTTCTTAGGATCGAGTTAGACTTATATATAGGTGTTTATATTTTAATAAAAAAAGGCACTTTGGCGCAGCCCTGATCTTACGTTGACAAACGACATTACGTAACTCACGTCCCAGAATGAAGCAAAATATAAAACTGATAGAATATTTTAATATAATGTACAAATATAATATAATAATATAATAGACAAAAATAAGGAAAATATTAATAATAAAATAATATAACATGATATATAGATAAACGAAGTATTTAATAACTTTCTCAGGAAGCACTAGTCAACATTCGAGCGGAGTAAAATGTCAACGTTTAAGGTAAAATACAAACATTGTTCTACATTTTTACTTTAAGGCAAAACCTCGCACGGTCAACTTTAATGAAATTCGGAATTGACGAAACGAAGCAGAGCTAACGAAAACTTGCTCTTGATTAAGTAACAAGTCGCACGATTTGCTAATTTCGCCAATAAATATATCTCGATTTGCTCGAAGGTTGCATCCGATTGCTGGAATATAAAAATGAAAGCCTCGACAGATGGTCGCGATTAGCATCTGTGTTCCGTGACGAGTGATATAATCAAACAAATTACAGGAAAGCAAAATCAATCTCGGGAATATCTCGGGGAGTACAATACCATTCGCCCGTTTATTTTATTATCCGACGAGGCATCTGTACATATTTCGGTCCGGCTTGACTGCATATGTTATATATTTCGTGCAATGCGCGACACGAGGTTGTAAATTCGATCGCTCTAAATTCCACGAGATCGACGGAAATTGCGCGGAAATCGTCTCTCGCCGATCGTATCTCGTACGTTCCTTACTTTACATCGGCGTTAACAGTCTTTTTACACACAAGTTTATGGCACAAGCCAAGAAGATGTCTTTAAACAAAATCGCAGCTCACACAATCTTCTGCAACTTATAAATTCATATCGTTTAGTAGTGGTACGGATGTTGTTTCATTCAAACGTTTAAACGAGCCCTGATCGACATTATATCGCTAGCTATAGTTTTCAACGACATCAAGACGTCGATATAGACGTTCATTTTTAATATCTATAACATACGCTAATCGCGGTATAATTTAGACTCGACTCGCGCTATTTTTATGTCAGAGCGTTTTACATTGTTGTTTATAGCAGTCGTAATTATCCTCGCCGTCGCGGTGGAGCTATAAAAAGAATGACGCGTCAGCGATTCGTTTATATAATTAGACACTTTCCCCGTCGCGGCCTCATTAAAATCAGTGTAACTAAGCGTGTGCGTGCGCCCCGGGTTGATCGATCGCGGTAAGTAAATTTCCATTGCGTCTCCTCGAAGCGGCCCCCACACTGCCGGGAATAGATTTTTCGCCCGGCTGCGAGATTTTTTTAAGTGCACTTGTCACACGAGCGCAGAGGCCTTCCGCAACAAAAAAAAACAGCTGATCGGGATCGTACCTTAAGGAGATTCTTAAGCACCACCTCGCTTCGCAGAAAGCTCCGAAATGAATTAATCACGTTGATTATATCAGCCAACATCCGCCTACATTTAATCTCTACGTTTATCGACAGCTATTCAATCTTCAATGAAGAGCAGAATGGACGTTTCAATTATTACGTTGCTGAATACGAAATTAATTTGACGTAAGAAATAATTTTGAATTAAATATCACACGCGAAAATCCCGCAAAAGGAATTTACAAACCCGCGAAAAATCAGATTAACGTTTCGGGGGGTAACGTTATCCTTCTTGGAATAATAAACACGGTGATAAAGCAAATAGTATTAAAGCCATAGGATAATGGTTTTCATATATAATCGCGGATACAATCCGTGTGCTTTGTAAATTAAGTTTGTTCAAGGGGAAGCATCGAGGCTCGCGGAATCGCGTCTTTTATTAGGTATCTTTCATTGAAACAATATAGTTTTGCTCGTTTTCACACGCGTAGTCCCCGATCTGTTAATTAGCTAAGGTATTATTAAAAAATTCGAGGCTGAAGATGTGAGAATAACGTGAGTATTATTAACGTGCGAAACGGGATATCGCAAAGAGATCTCGATATGGAGGTCAAAACGTCTGCGGGAAAACTGCAACGACTTCGCCACGAGCTCGTTAAGAGCCGTGTATTTTATCGGACGACGACGATGACCAGGCTTGCTTTTTTCCTTCAGACTCGATGCAAATAATAGTAGATTAAACCCATATATCGACGCGGCGCGATTGCGTTGGGGGCGTAATGACATTAAGTGACGTTGATTGTTATCAATGAATGCGCGACGATGCTCGTCAATGACACACACATTATCTGGATATATCGTTCATCATTTCGCCCGCGAATTTTATGTCTATACGTGTCGCCGATGCGCTGCACGGTAAAATGAATACAGATGCACCTCGATGATGCAATTTTGCGTGACACACGAAGGCATTTTGTCGAATATCGGTCTGAATCTAATTTTCCTTCTCCCCCTTCGTCTACTCTTCGGCATCCTCGATCATAGATATGTTTTTTCTTTACAAGCTATAATTTTAAAATCGATCATCCGGAGCAAGAGTGAGGGAGAGTTTAAATCAATTTCAAATTCATAGATAGGGGCTTATTGCAGAGAATTATTCGCACGCGGATTGTTCAGAAAAATTCTTTTCTATCTTCTCAAATTACTTTTTTGTTTATTGTACTCGCGGTAGAAACATTGAAATCGAAAGCCCCTACGCTGTTAAATATTAAAGGGTAAAATTTAAACCAATATTTTGTTATTTTTAATTATTATGTGTGTTGAAATTTATTATTTTAACACAAAAGTATTATAGTATTATTTTAACTCCATTGGTTTAGTTAAATTAACAGTGTTTTAATTAAATTAACGACATATTTTGAGTAGGAGCAATTGCGACTTAACAGGAATGATTAAAAATGATTCAAATTGAGTATAATTTGACACTACGAATTTAACAGTGTATGATATGTAGGCGAGTTCCAACAGGCGTTCTATCCTAACCGAGTCACGTGCCCCTGACAAGGGGCGATGATATATAAAGATATTTATATTCCGCAAGCTCTTTTTCTCTCTCGCTCTTTCTCCTCATGGAAAAAGTTCCGGTGGATAAAAACTACGGGTGAAATGCCTATATATACGAGAGTGGTAAGCAGAGTGCGGTTGATATATGTGCGAAGCGATATGGTAGACGAGCATAGCGGAAATTTATTTCCTCTCGATTACAGATTTCTTGGCGGAACCCAAATCGATTCGCTGTGTGTCGAGAATCTGATATTTTTTGCGGAAGATTTTCATTTTAAATACTCTCTGAAAGTTTAGTAATTAAGATTTTTTTCCAGCAAAGCTCTACTAAAAATCAGATGAGACTTCACTGTTTATTTGAAAAAAGTACGGCTTGAAAAAAATCATTTCTCGTGTAAAAGGGGTATGTCGCCCGTTGTCGTGCATGCTACATACAATTCACGTTGCGAATAAACGATGTATTAAAAATGGGTGTTTCTCCATCGTTTGGTTTATCAATCCCGATTTATCCGATTTCTGCACGAAATCCTTTGTCCGTTGTTCTCGCGTGTATATTTTTAATTAATTTTTTTTAGAACTGGATATACGAAGTTTTAATAATACAGCACGCACAGAACGCTCCGGTTGAATTATTTATACGTCGCGTCGAAAGCAGAATAAAAGCAGGGTGGATTCATTTCTATTGGTCAATCCTGCTAACTTTAACCGTCGGTTAAGCTAACCGTGGTTGGTGAAATTGGCCCTCAGGTTTCTCTCTGCTGTAACAATAAAATCGCACTCAGTGTGCGAGATCTTGGACGTAGAAAAAATTGACCAATCACATTTAAACAATTCGGCGATTGACCAATGCGATTATGGTTAATTCTTTCTCGTCCAAGATCTCGAAGCGATTTGTAATTTGACTGTTACTAACGTTTACGCGAGCGTTACTTGTATTTGCTCAATAATTAAGGCCATTGCACGTAACAAAGTTTTAGCCATAATCGTAATGCTGGGTCTACAATGCGAGTCGCAAAGTCGTGAGTCGCAAGAATTGACCAATCACAGTCGATTATTCTCCTCAAATTCGACTGTGATTGGTCAATTCTTGCGACTCACGACTTTGCGACTAGCATTGTAGACCTCGCATAAGACCGTAAGAAAATAAACCAGTCACAGTCGATTATTCTCTTCGCGCTCGAAGAATAATCGAGTGTGATTGGTCTATTTTCTTACGGCCTTATGCTAGGTCTACAATGCGAGTCGTAAAGTCGTGAGTCGTAAGAATTGACCAATCACAGTCGATTATTCTCCTCAAATTCGACTATGATTGGTCAATTCTTGCGACTCACGACTTTGCGACTCGCATTGTAGACCCAGCATGACGATTACGATTAAAAACTTTGTTACGTGCAATGGCCTTAATTATTGAGCAAATACAGTCAAATTAGCGCCGTCCTTTAGCGTATGTATATGTATGTATGTATGTACATACATATGTACGTCTTGTTGCGTTTTTTGTTGCCAAAAATTCTCGTTATTTTCAACATGGCGCAGCCAATCAAGTTATCCCACTTCCAGCAGGCGCGCACGCTCCCCCGCAACCCATAGCTTCTTCTTCTTTCTTCTCCTCTGTCCTATCCTGTTTTGCTTGCAAGCCGAACAAAGCCGAACTGCCGAAACAATCCGAAAATTCCGAAACGTAAATGAGCCAATGGCGCCCACCCAAGTTTCCGACGATAAGATAGGGGTTCACTCGGTCTGTTGAGAAAACGGAAAGTTCATCGTACGTTCTGAAATTGGTTGTTTTTGCATATGAGTAAAATGAAACGAGCCTGTTGCAGCCGTAAACAAATGTCAACAAAACACGTCAATAAGATATTTCATTAGGTAAATCATTATGGGCAAATTATATTTTCTTTCTCGCATCTTTCTGTAAATTTGCGTCTTTAGTAGCCTTTTCATGACACGTGTTCCTGTTTTCCTGAAGTCTGTTTTTTTTTTGTTTTTACGTTATTTTTTCCTTTTCTATATTACTGTATGTTTACTCTCCATAACCTGAAAGACGTTACAGATTTGAAAAATGTTTCCGCATCTTCGTTTTCATAACTTTTATTGTTCGTTAATTTTACAGGAAATTTCGAACGTGTGAACGGCGAAATTATGTACGAGCAGAGCATTAGCGAAGAAGATAGTGAAAGGCTACAAGAAAATTTGACGACGAGAGAACAGGATCAGCAGGATGCCGTCGGTGCCGTGATATACGGGTTGCTGGAGAACTTGGGCACTCTCATGGACGAAGACTTTGACTATACCGAAAATTCTACGGATAACCCAGCACCGTCCCCCTCCATGGAAGTTCAACCTGAGACACGTCACAATAAGGTTTCTGATGAAGTTTCTAAATATGAAACGCCGAATTCTTCCATGGAAAACACAAGTGCCGAAGTAATTAATGTTCCATCAGATTCTGATGACGACAGAGATTATTATTATTCCTCTACATCAGATTTGAATGATGTTTCAATTATTGATACTGTGAAAGCAGTAGCCGATGATACTGCAACTTCGAGCCCTTTTTCACCTCTGCCAGGTGAGATTTTTGTTGAACCGTCGGTAAATTTGCAGGATCAAGTTCCAGCTGTAGCTAGTAGCAGCGATAGACAGGCTACATCGGTTAGCAATAAGGTCCAAGATGGAGCTATAGCAGAAGTTGAGGAAAATAATAATGATGTTACGTACACGAAGACTGTTCTCAGGATGAAGAGACTGTCGGAGAGCCCAAGACCGGGATGCAGTAAAGATTCTGACGATAGATTCCTAAAGCCTGCAGATGACTCCTCTAATTCGGATGAATTGGTGAAGGATGCGAAACTAATACAAGTACTTTTACCCAGATTTAGTTACAAATTGATCTATAGAATGCTTAGCAACAATCAATTAGCGAGAAATCGTACGGAGCTTACGTTGTGGGACTTGTTACCGACGGAAAGGCCAGCGCCTCAATATTTTCGAAAACGAAAATCTTCGGATGAGATATGTATTGTGGAATGTAAAAAGAATTCCAATGTTTCTCTACAAAAAGATCAGGTAAATACAGAAACAGCCGTAGAAAAGACAGAGCAGCATGTGAAATCTATGGTGGTTGAAAATGTTGAAAAATTACAACATCAATCTGCGTCAACGGATGAGATTGAGGAAATGAAAAAGAATGTGCCTAACCTTAGCGGTGGACCAATCGCGGTACCGCTGAAAAAAGTATTTAATGTCGAAAAATTAGAAAATTCATTTGCGCCGTTTACGCGTAAGATTGAGGAAATGAAAAAGAATGTGCCAGAAGCGGCCGTCTCAAATGATACGAATAACCTTATCGCTGAACCAATCGCGATACCGCTGAAAGAAGTATTTAATATCAAAAAATTAGAAAATCGATTTATGTCGATACGTGGGTATGAGTATGAGGAAATGAGAAAGAATCTGCTAGAACGGCTAGAAGGTGTCACGAGTAATACGAATAACAATATCGCTGAACCAATCGCGATACCGCTGAAAAAAGTAACGTTAAAGTCGTTAAAGCTGGCCCCCCCCGCTGCTAAATGTGTTGAAACAATTGACGATATAAATAAAGATGTAGATAATTTAATGCACACGATTGCGCAGGATAAAAAGAAATCTAAATCACTTCCCGACAATAAAACTACATGTCCTGTAGCGCCGGTGTTGCAACCAGCTAAGTTAACACTTGAAACAAATTTCCAGCAATCCTCGCAAAACATTGAAATGCATTCTAAATCAGCAGTTCCTATTTTATCACCGCCAAAATTACGACTTGCTACAGAAAATCCCTACAATGTACATATTAATGCAATACCAAGTCCTATACTAGCACCTAAAAGTGCAATGCAAATGAATCACTACAGACATAGACACAATGCAAATCTTGATCCAAGTGCAAATTCATCTCCGATCATAAGGTTACCGGACACGTCATCAAGTAACAAAGAAGCATCTCGATCTAGCCATTCTAGCCACGTTCTTCAACCTCCTATAATAGTTTACCCAAACCGGCTTGTTCCACGAAACGTGTCGAATGTGTCAAGAAATATGGAAAGGAAAGACGCTCCATTAGCCAGTATATACACTGCAAACGTATCGCAATATTACAACCAACCATCTAGTTCGGCAGAAACCGCTCCAAACATCCCGGACCGCCAAAGAGCGAACAGCAGCAAAGCGTGTTATAATTTTGATCAGGAAGCGGGCGATGCGATTGAAAAACAGGTAAAAACGCGTGTATGTTTTGCGTAGGTTAGTCCAATCTACCTAAAAAACAATAATATTTATATGCCTGCATTTCATTTTTATTTGATTTTCAAGAAATAGGAAATGGGGTGGAGGGGAGAGATTTTGTTTCAGAGTACCGTAGGTGCAGGATACGCTGCGTTACATTTTCAGGCATACCGCTCAACCAAAGGTGCTCACGAGAATAATATTTACATTCCTGTGTTATGACTCCTTTTTTGTGACTCCTGTCTCGCACATTCTTATCGATGTCTTGACATGTCGTGTTTACCATTGGGTCGCGTTTTCAGTATACGTAACATATCGATCGCGATCGGTAGTCTCACGCAGTTCGAATCGAATTCGAAGGTTAACAATCGTAAAGCACGTGCGAGTTAAATAATAATAAAAGTAATGTTTCGAAAAGCTCTAGGTTGCAACAGTCCAGAGGTTTGAATTTTCAATTTACCCTTTCAATTTATGCTTTCATGAATTCTCTCCACTAGATTAAGCTCAAGTTTTATAAGCTCCTGTAAACTTACAATAGATTTCTTCCACTGCAGTTCACGTTTCAAATGAATAGATGTATAATCTTTATTATTACTGTAAATATATATTAATTAATTATTTTCTTTTCAGCAATCAATGCTGCCCGTAAATTATGGATATACTGTAGCTTCACACAGTGAAGCATTAGATAGAATTCCAAGCGTAACGGATCATGGAGTACAGCAGAAAGATGCATCAAAAGATGCTGATTATAAAGAAGTAAAACCATGTGAACGCAAGGAGAAACATATAGAAAAAAGTGCTGAGAGTACAAACATAATATTGAATGAAAAAGCTAATGCATTATACGTCAAATTAATACCCATGTTTCCAAGTGTAAAAACTCCTTATATTAAAAAGTTATGCCATGATTATACTAGAGATTATGAACATTCACTAAATGAGGCATGATTATTCGAGCATTTAGTTGACACGTTGCTCAATTGTGGCCAAGAGAATCTGAAAATACTCAAGCCATTTCCAGCTCCGAAAGAAGAACCCGACCCATCTTATGATATGAATGAGCAGTATGCTGATTTATTGACGATATTCCCCGACGCAGATCCTGTATATTTAAGAAAAATTGCTGAGGAACTTCATGGAAATCACGAACGGATTAAAGAATTTGTTCAGTCGAAAATTGAAAATCCGGATTATCCAACAAGGACACAATATCTGGCTAAGAAAAAGATTACAGAACAGCAGAAGCAGTATACGACGGATTTCAAAGTGCAACAGTTCTTAGAAATATTTCCAGATCCATTTTCATACTTTGAAAACGACAAGAGGAATTGCCAATTTAATCCGCACGCAATAGATTTTCTTAAATATTATTTCAGTAAATTGAGGGTAATCAGCTTATTTTAAGATACACATTAAAATATTCTTTTAAGTGCTTAATTAATTTTAATTCTTCATTATGGATTTTTCATTGTTATTGGATCACAGTATCACGGATTAAATTTTTCAAGTTTATTATTATTGTATTTCCGTTCTGTACGAAACTTAGCATGATGTATTACCTTGGATTTATTTATATTTATGATTTTGGTTACTTATCTTTGTCGCAATGAAATTATAATATTTTTCCACTTAAAATCTTTTATAATATGTATAAAATAGTAGGAAAACGTACCCGAATCTTTTGCTTAATATTACTGTTTTATCATTAAGCTGTTCAATATCTCGATATTAAATAATGTACATTTAAATATGCTTTGCAGGTAAATACATTGGTGAAAGCATACAGTAAATATACGAATAATTTGAGTTTAACTGCGAAGGCCCTGGAAGCTCTAAATCCCGATATGAAAACTAAACGGCAAAGTAACAAGATGGTTCTAACAGAAAATATACCGTTCCTTCAAGAATGTGCTTTTATACAACATAAAGCAGAACTTAGAAAATATCTGGACGAAATGAAAGCAAAAGAAGAGCAAGAATTTAATGAGCTTAAGGTACAAAATGTTCTAAAATAGAAATCACTATTTTGTATTAGATCATTATTTTTTACTAATTTTTTTCTGTCAGGCAAAAGGTCAGCTGTTCGAATGTCAGTGTTGTTACGATAACGAATGTATGCCATCAAAGTGTTCCACGTGCGAGGAGGGTCATATATTTTGCAACTCGTGTATAGTACGGAGTACCGATGTGGTACTGGGAGATGGCAATACACGTGTGGATTGCTTGTTAAAGTGCGGATGTGAATTTCCTATATCTGTACTTCAGCGAGTATTACCGCCAACTAAATTCAGTATCCTGCTTTGCAAGCGGCAAGAGGCGGAGGTAATAGCCGCCGGAGTCGAAGGCTTAGTGTCATGTCCATTTTGTCATTTTGCATCTATACCGCCACCGGAAGATAAGATTTTCAAATGCCTTAATCCGGAATGTATGAAAGAATCTTGTCGGTAAGTGTAATCCTGACGTTACTACTATAATTTTAATGTTATCATCGCTTTTCACTGTTATCAAATTCTGTGTCTGACTGAATTTAAGTGTCGATGAAGATTGTAAGTTTCAGAACAGTTCAGAATGTATCAAATACTTATTTCACAGAATATTGTTTTTGTTTTAACATAAATTTGCGAAGAAACATTTTGTTTTCCATATTATAATATGCATTTCAAAATACTGATGGTTCAGAACTCGGAAAAGATATTTAGAAGTAAACACGTGACTGCACATTACTAATAAATTGTTTTGGTATTAGATTATGCAAAGAACTTAATCACATTCCTCTGAAATGCAACGAAAAGAAAACAGAGTCTGCACGTAAATTCTTGGAAGAAAAAATGACTGAAGCTCTGGTACGAAAATGCTATCGTTGCAGCCGAATGTTTTTCAAGGAAGAAGGCTGTAACAAAATGACTTGTGTATGTGGTGCTCAGATGTGTTACATCTGCGACAAACCAGTAACTGATTATAAGCATTTTCAAGGTCAAGGAGCAGAACGCTCGAATCTGTGAGTTTTGATAATATGCAATTTGACATTGTGCAATCGAGTCGACATCATTTTACTTTACCCTTTTTTTTTTTTTTTTATTAGTTGTCCGTTATGGAGTGATGATCGTCGTATGAATGCCGAGTCTGTAATCAAAGTTTGTAAGGAAACTGTAAAGCAGATTAAAGAGAAAGATCCTAAAATCGATATAAATGTTGATGCACTTTTACCAAAGTTACCGCCTAAAAGCAGAGGACCTCATGATGATATTCCAAATCCAGTGGTATATATACAATCTGCATATCGAAATAAATACGCATTTAGGCCTGGTTACACCAACGTCGCTTAACTTGAACCTTAGCTTAACTCACTCTTTGTCTCTTTCTAACTGTTCCCCTTGGAAAGAGACGGAGGGTGAGTTAAGCTAAGGTTCAAGTTAAACGACGTTGGTGGAATCGGGCTTTAGTGGTTTAAAATACGAATATTATATGTCTAGAAAATATAATTTTTAACATGAAGCAAAAATTGTACATATTTGGCGAATTGTCAAATGTAAATTACAATTTATTTCTAGATTTATCACATTATCTACAGTTCGGAAAATGTAATAATTCCAAATTTATCAAAAGTATATGTACATACGTATAATATTTATGTTCTAAGTCACATTAGTGAATAAGATATTTTTAATGGTATATATTTCATATATTTTAAAATTGCATATTTAATTATACAGGGTGTATAATTAAAGCCTAAGGGCTAAGTAAGTACACAAAATTAAGGAAATTTTGTAGCTTATTTTAGGAAGAAAAAATCCTTTAAACATCCCCTAAACTTCTTTGTTTTCAAAATACGGGGGTGTCAAAGTTGTGAAAAAAAAAATATGAAAATTTCGAAAATCGGGAAAAAGGTTTAAAGAAATTTTATTCAAATTTGGTATGTGTACATGTGGCGTTAAAAACCATTTTCAGTACCAATAAAACATTTTTAAACGTTTTCCAGATTTTCGAAATTTTTATATTCTTTTTTACAACTTCGAAACCTGTGTTTTAAAAACGAAACATTTTAGGGCATATGTTTATAGGATCTTTTCTCCTTAAAATAAGCCACGGAATATTCCCCTCAATTTTTGTACTTGGGAAACACGAAACACCCTGTATATTAAGTTTTGAAAACTATTTTCAGGTACCCGATAGGAATGCGAGGAATGTGCACTATCCATTTGGATGACAACTTTTGCGTTACTATTAATTACGATATCGAAAACATATATATTCTTTACTCGTTTGGTTCTAAAATTTCATTTAATATTTTGTCATATATTATTAGAGCATTTTTTCTACATACAGTTTACAAATCTATTCTCGATACAATACAAGTAACTAGTTAAGATAGTAGTAGATGAGTCAAAACAGTTGCTAGTCTTGTCCAATCGTATGCAGTAATGTACATGATGATAAAAATGGAAGTACAAAACACAGAAGCAGGTATTATAATATATAAATTGAGGAATTGGACAGTGGAGAACAATTTTGATTTTGAAAAAAATAAGCATGGAGTTGGAATAAATTGAAGGAAAGCACTAAACGAGCATGATAAACTTTATTTCTGAATATATTTCTAATATTCAGCTGGCATATAAATAAAATAACAACTTACAACGTTACTACGCCTTCAATTCCTTAATTTATAAAACGCTATAAAACGTTATCCTAAACAATAAGCAACTGATATTTTAACGTAGTTTAGTGTTTTTTATATGATGTGATAAACTGCAACGTATTTTTTTATAAACGTGATGAATGTCATTTCTGATTATTTCTAGTATTCAGCTGGCGTAAATAAAATAACTCACATCGTTACCACGCCTTTAATTCGTTAATTTATAGCTATAAAACGTTATCGTAAATACAATAAGCAACTGATATTTTAACTTAACGTAATTTAGTGTTTTTTATATGATAAGATAAACTGTAACGTATTTTTTATGAGTTCACATATGAAAAATATATTTGTTCCTATTTTGTAGAAACAGTTTATAATATAACCCTTCTACTTCTTTTAGTTACATGCTGATGGATTATCTATTGTGTAGAGTAATTATTAGTTATAACGGAGTGCTGCTGCTTTTAGCTTTTAATACTTTCTAAATTTTCTTACCGTTCCCACATTTTTTGTTCAAAGCGTAAATTTATGTGCAGAAAGCGTTAAAGGTGCGGAGCAATAATAAAAACTCGTTGATTAATCAAATGTTATATATGTCTGTAATATACATTATCTGCGGTAACAAATATACGCGCGTTTGAGTTTTAAATGCACAATATTCTTTTATTTTTATAGACAGGATATATTTTCGATAAATATTTATTCGACGCACGTCTGTGCAACATTTCACGAACGTCTATTCACGAGGATCAGAATTGAATAAATTATAACAAAAAAGTAACATTTACACTCTGATAAAACTTCGCCGAAAGATTTTGCTTGAATATTCACTTTGCTGATTAAATTATGAGATATATGATGCAAATTAAGAAAAAAGAAACGTATTTTACATAGAAGTATCGTTGCAATTTCTTTATATGTGAAATTTGATGACCGCACGATTAGGTTATTAGTTGCCAATTAACATTTTGTCCGTTGCACCCAAGCCGAACTGCCGCCGAAAATTTCGAAACGTAAATGACCCAATGGCCGCGTTCAGCAGGCACAACACAATGCGAGTCGTAAAGTCGTGAGTCGTAAGAATTGACCAATCACAGTCGATTATTCTCCTCAAATTCGATTGTGATTGGTCAATTCTTATGACTCACGACTTTACGACTCGCATTGTAGACCTAGCATAAGAGCCAATCACGTTTGACTGCTACTGAGCGGCTTGCAGCGGCTTGGTCTGCTGAACGCGACCAATAATGGCGCCGCCCAACGCTCCCAACGATAAGATAGGGATCCACTCGGTCTGTTGAGAAAACGGAAAGTTCATCGTAACGTTTTGAAATTGGTTGTTTTTGCATATGAGTAAAATTAAACAAGCCTGTTGCAGCCATAAACAAATGTCAACGAAACACGTCAATAACATATTTCATTAGGTAAATCATTAGGCGAATTATATTTTCTTTCTCGCATCTTTCTGTAAACTTGTCTGTAAATTTGGGTCTTTAGTAGCCTTTTCGTGTTCCAGTTTTCCTGAAATCTGTTTTTTTTTTAACGCTATTCCTTTTCTATATTACAGTATGTTTACTCTCCATAACCTGAAAGATGTTACAGATTTGAAAAATGTTCCCGCATCTTCGTTTTCATAACTTCTAGAAGACTGTTCCCAGGATGAAGAGACTGTCGGAGAGCCCAAGACCGGGATGCAGTAAAGATTCTGACGATAGATTCCTAAAGCCTGAAAATGTAGAGCCTGATTTCGAGGAAATATTAATGGAGATGGAACAAATACATAAACTTCTACCTAGATTCAAACACAGTTTGATCTATCAAATGCTTTGCAACAATAAATTTGCAAGAAATCGTATGGATCTTGCATTGCAGGACTTGTTACAGACGGAAAGGCCAGCGCCTCAATATTTTCGAAAACGAAAATCTTCGGATGATATATGTATTGTGGAATGTAAAAAGAATTCCAATGTTTCTCTACAAAAAGATCAGGTAAATACAGAAACAGCCGTAGAAAAGACAGAGCAGCATGTGAAATCTATGGAGATTGAGGAAATGAAAAAGAATGTGCCAGAAGCGGCCGTCTCAAATGATACGAATAACCTTATCGCTGAACAAATCGCGATACCGCTGAAAAAAGTAACGTTAAAGTCGTTAAAGCTGGACCCCGTCGCTGCTAAATGTGATGAAACGATTGACGACATAAATAAAAATGCGGATAATTTAATGCACACGATTGCGCAGGATAAAAAGAAATCTAAATCACTTCCCGACAATAAAACTACATGTCCTGTAGCGCCGGTGTTGCAACCAGCTAAGTTAACACTTGAAACAAATTTCCAGCAATCCTCGCAAAACATCGAAATGCATTCTAAATCAGCAGTTCCTATTTTATCACCGCCAAAATTACGACTTACTACAGAAAATCCCCACAATGTACATATTAATGCAATACCAATAGTTTGCCCAAACCGGCTTGTTCCACGAAATGTGTCGAATGTGTCAAGAAATATGGAAAGGAAAGACGCTTCATTAGCCAGTATATACACTGCAAACGTATCGCAATATTACAACCAACCATCTAGTTCGGCAGAAACCGCTCCAAACATCCCGGACCGCCAAAGAGCGAACAGCAGCAAAGCGTGTTATAATTTTGATCAGGAAGCCGGCAATGCGATTGAAAAACAGGTAAAAACGCGTGTATGTTTTGCGTAGGTCAGTCCAATCTAACTAAAAATCGATTAAATTATACCTGCATTTCATTTTTATTTGATTTTCAAGAAATAGGAAATGGGGTGGAGGGGAGAGATTTTGTTTTAGAGTACCGTAGGTGCAGGATACGCTGCGTTACATTTTCAGGCATACCGCTCAACCAAAGGTGCTCACGAGAATAATATTTACATTCCTGTGTTATGACTCCTTTTTCGTGACTCCTGTCTCGCGCATTCTTATCGATGTCTTGACATGTCGTGTTTACCATTGGGTCGCGTTTTCAGTATACGTAACATATCGATCGCGATCGGTAGTCTCACGCAGTTCGAATCGAATTCGAACGTTAACAATCGTAAAGCACGTGCGAGTTAAATAATAATAAAAGTAATGTTTCGAAAAGCTCTAGGTTGCAACAGTCCAGAGGTTTGAATTTTCAATTTACCCTTTCAATTTATGCTTTCATGAATTCTCTCCACTAGATTAAGCTCAAGTTTTATAAGCTCCTGTAAACTTACAATAGATTCCTTCCACTGCAGTTCACGTTTCAAATGAATAGATGTATGATCTTTGTTATTACTGTAAATATATATTAATTAATTATTTTCTTTTCAGCAATCAACGCTGTCCGTAAATTATGGACTTACTGTAGCTTCACACAGTGAAGCATTAGATAGAATTCCAAGCGTAACGGATCATGGAGTACAGCAGAAAGATGCATCAAAAGATGCTGATTATAAAGAAGTAAAACCATGTGAACGCAAGGAGAAACATATAGAAAAAAGTGCTGAGAGTACAAACATAATATTGAATGAAAAAGCTAATGCATTATACGTCGAATTAATGTTTCCCGAACCCATGTTTCCAAGAGTAAAAACTCCTTATATTAAAAAGTTATGCCATGATTATACTAGAGACTATTATGAACATTCATTAAATGAGGCAAGATTATTCGGGCATTTATTTGAAACGTTGCTCAAGTTTGAGCGCCAAGAGGATCTGAAAAGACTCAAGCCACGTCCAGCTCCGAAAGAAAAACTTGACCTATCTTATGATTATAAAGAAGTAAAACCATGTGAACGCAAGGAGAAACATATAGAAAAAAGTGCTGAGAGTACAAACATAATATTGAATGAAAAAGCTAATGCATTATACGTCAAATTAATACCCAAGTTTCCAAGAGTAAAAACTCCTTATATTAAAAAGTTATGCCATGATTATACTAGAGATTATGAACATTCACTAAATGAGGAAGGATTATTCGTGCATTTATTTGAAACGTTGCTCACTTTTGAGCGCCAAGAGACTCTGAAAAAACTCAAGCCACGTCCAGCTCCAACAGAAGAACCCGAGATATCTTATGATATGAATGAGCAGTATGCTGATTTATTGACGATATTCCCCGACGCAGATCCTGTATATTTAAGAAAAATTGTTGAGGAACTTCAGGGAAATCACGAACGGATTAAAGAGTTTGTTCAGTCAAATATTGAACACCCGGATTATCCAACAAAGACACAATATCTGGCGAAGAAAAAGATTACAGAACAGCAGAAGCAGTATACGACGGATTTCAAAGTGCAACAGTTCTTAGAAATATTTCCAGATCCATTTTCATACTTTGAAAACGACAAGAGGAATTGCCAATTTAATCCGCACGCAATAGATTTTCTTAAATATCATTTCAGTAAATTGAGGGTAATCAGCTTATTTTAAGATACACATTAAAATATTCTTTTAAGTGCTTAATTGATTTTAATTCTTCATTATGGATTTTTTATTGTTATTGGATCACAGTATCACGGATTAAATTTTTCAAGTTTATTATTATTGTATTTCCGTTCTCTACGAAACTTAGCATGATGTATTACCTTGGATTTATTTATATTTATGATTTTGGTTACTTATCTTTATCGCAATGAAATTATAATATTTTTCCACCTAAAATCTCTTATAATATGTATAAAATAGTAGGAAAACGTACCCGCGAATCTTTTGCTTAATATTACAGTTTTATCATTAAGCTGTTCAATATCTCGATATTAAACATTTAAATATGCTTTGCAGGTAAAAACATTGCAGAAAGCATACAGTAAATATACGAATAATTTGAGTTTAACTGCGAAGGCCCTGGAAGCTTTAAGCCCCGATATGAAAACTAAACGGCAAAGTAACAAGATGGTTCAAACAGAAAATATACCGTTCCTTCAAGAATGTGCTTTTATACAACATAAAGCAGAACTTAGAAAATATCTGGACAGAATGAAAGCAAAAGAAGAGCGAGAATTTAATGAGCTTAAGGTACAAAATGTTCTAAAATAGAAATCACTATTTTGTTTTAGATCATTATTTTTTACTAATTTCTTTCTGTCAGGCAAAAGGTCAGCTGTTCGAATGTCAGTGTTGTTACGATAACGAATGTATGCCATCAAAGTGTTCCACGTGCGAGGAGGGTCATATATTTTGCAACTCGTGTATAGTACGGAGTACCGATGCGGTACTGGGAGATGGCAATACACGTGTGGATTGCTTGTTAAAGTGCGGATGTGAATTTCCTATATCTGTACTTCAACGAGTATTACCGCCAACTAAATACGGAATCCTGCTTTGCAAGCGGCAAGAGGCGGAGGTAATAGCCGCTAGAGTCGAAGGCTTAGTGTCATGTCCATTTTGTCATTTTGCATATATACCGCCACCGGAAGATAAGATTTTCAAATGCCTAAATCCGGAATGTTCGAAAGAATCTTGTCGGTAATTGTAATTCTGACGTTACTACTATAATTTTAATGTTATCATCGCTTTTCACTGTTATCAAATTCTGTGTCTGACTGAATTTAAGTGTCGATGAAGATTGTAAGTTTCAGAACAGTTCAGAATGTATCAAATACTTATTTCACAGAATATTGTTTTTGTTTTAACATAAATTTGCGAAGAAACATTTTGTTTTCCATATTATAATATGCATTTCGAAATACTAATGGTTCAGAACTCGGAAAAGATATTTAGAAGTAAACACGTGACTGCACATTACTAATAAATTGTTTTGGTATTAGATTATGCAAAGAACTTAATCACATTCCTCTGACATGCAACGAAAAAAAAACAGAGTCTGCACGTAAACTCTTGGAAGAAAAAATGACTGAAGCTCTGGTACGAAAATGCTATCGTTGCAGCCGAATGTTTTTCAAGGAAGAAGGCTGTAACAAAATGACTTGTGTATGTGGTGCTCAGATGTGTTACATCTGCGACAAACCAGTAACTGATTATAAGCATTTTCAAGGTCAAGGAGCAAAACGCTCGAATCTGTGAGTTTTGATAATATGCAATTTGACATCGTTGTGCAAGCGAGTCGACATTATTTTACTTTACCTTTTCTTTTTTTATTAGTTGTCCGTTATGGAGTGATGATCGTCGTATGAATGCCGAGTCTGTAATCAAAGTTTGTAAGGAAACTGTAAAGCAGATTAAAGAGAAAGATCCTAAAATTGATATAAATGTTGATGCACTTTTACCAAAGTTACCGCCTAAAAGCAGAGGACCTCATGATGATATTCCAAATCCAGTGGTATATATACAATCTGCATATCCAAATAAATACGCATTTAGGACTGCTTACACCAACGTCGCTTAACTTGAAAGTACACAAAATTAAGGAAATTTCGTAGCTTATTTTAGGAAGAAAAGATCCTTTAAACATCCCCTAAACTTCTTCGTTTTCAAAATACAGGGGTGTCAAAGTTGTGAAAAAAATATGAAAATTTCGAAAATCCGCGGAAAACGTTTAAAGAAATTTTATTCAAATTTGGCATGCGTACATGTGGCATTAGAAACCATTTTCAGTACCAATAAAACATTTCTAAACGTTTTCCAGATTTTCGAAATTTTCATATTTTTTTTTACAACTTCGAAACCTGTGTTTTAAAAACGAAACAGTTTAGGGCATATGTTTATAGGATCTTTTCTCCTTAAAATAAGCCACGAAATATTCCCCTCAATTTTTGTACTTGGGAAACACGAAACACTCTGTAAATTAAGTTTTGAAAACTATTTTCAGGTCTCCGCTAGGAATGCGAGGAATGTGCACTATTCATTTGGATAACAACTTTTGCGTTACTATTAGTTACGATATCGAAAACAATTATATATATTCTTTACTCGTTTGGTTCTAAAATTTCATTTAATATTTTGTCATATATTATTAGAGCATTTTTTCTACATACAATTTACAAATTTGTTCTCGACATAATACGAGTAATTAGCTAAGATAGTAGTAGATGAGTCAAAACAGTTGCTAGTATTGTCCAATCGTATGCAGTAATGTATATACATGATGATAAAAATGGAAGTACAAAAGACAGAAGCAGGTATTATAATATATAAATTGAGGAATTGGACAGTGGAGAACAATATTGATTTTGAAAAAAATAAGCATGGAGTTGGAATAAATTGAAGGAAAGCACTAAACGAGCATGATAAACTTTATTTCTGAAGATATTTCTAATATTCAGCTGGCATATAAATAAAATGACAACTTACATCGTTACTACGCCTTCAATTCCTTAATTTATAGCTATAAAACGTTATCCTAAACAATAAGCAACTGATATTTTAACGTAGTTTAGTGTTTTTTATATGATTTTATATGATATGATAAACTGCAACGTATTTTTTTATAAACGTGATGAATATCATTTCTGATTATTTCTAGTATTCAGCTGGCGTAAATAAAATAACTCACATCGTTACCACGCCTTTAATTCGTTAATTTATAGCTATAAAACGTTATCGTAAATACAATAAGCAACTGATATTTTAACTTAACGTAATTTAGTGTTTTTTATATGATATGATAAACTGCAACGTATTTTTTTACGAACGTGATGAATATCATTTCTGATTATTTCTAGTATTCAGCTGGCGTATAAATAAAATAACTCACATCGTTACCACGCCTTCAATTCCTTCATTCATAGCTATAAAACGTTATCGTAAATATAATAAGCAGCTGATATTTTAACTTAACGTAATTTAGTGTTTTTTATGTGATAAGATAAACTGTAACGTATTTTTTATGAGTTCACATATGAAAAATATATTTGTTCCTATTTTGTAGAAACAGTTTATAATATAACCCTTCTACTTCTTTTAGTTACATGCTGATGGATTATCTATTGTGTAGAGTAATTATTAATTATAACGGAGTGCTGCTGCTTTTAGCTTTTAATACTTTCTAAATTTTCTTACCGTTCCCACATTTTTTGTTCAAAGCGTAAATTTATGTGCAGAAAGCGTTAAAGGTGCGGAGCAATAATAAAAACTCGTTGAATAATCAAATGTTATGTTTGTAATGTACATGTATGCGGTAACAAATATACGCGCGTTTGAGTTTTAAATGCACAATATTATTTTATTTTTTATAGACAGGATATATTTTCGATAAATATTTATTCGATGCACGTCTGTGCAACATTTCACGAACGTCTATTCGCGAGGATCAGAATTGAATAAATTATAACAAAAAAAGTAACATTTATACTCCAATAAAACTTCGCCGAAAGATTTTGCTTATTCATTTTGCTGATTAAATTATGAGATATGATGCAAATTAAGAAAAAAGAAACGTATTTTACATACAAATGTCGTTGCAATTTCTTTATATGTGAAATTTAAATGGTGAAATTCGACGACCGCACCATTAGCTTATTAGTTGTCGCCAATTTACATTTTGTCCGTTGTACCGACGATCTCGAGTGAAGTAGATTTCAGAATCTGAATAAGATGCATCAAATCGACACAATCAGAAGAAGTAGGTATGAATATTAATGAGCGATAACGAATAATTACGTCAGTGCAAATAGCGTTCGAGAGATTTCTTTAACAAATTTGCAATCCGCTATTAGCGATAGATACTCGGCAGCAGCTATTGACATTTTAATGAAGCTAAAGCCTGGGCATTCGAGGGGGACTCCTGTACGGCTACGTTTGCCGTGTCTATAATTATTTCGTATTTAATCCCCGAGAGAGGAAAATAACCGAAAGCAGAAATAAACTCTGTACTTTGTGTTAAGGTCAATTTCCCGTCAGTATATAAGCGATAAGAACGAGATAAAAACGAAAGCCGACATATGATATCGAGAAGCACAATTTCGCGATATAACGATCACTCGTTATATCGCTGGAACGGCCTGAAGCTTTTAGAAAGGGAGCAGTCGCGAATGGAGAGACTCAGGTACGATTTCTAGTTGCCACACGAGTTATGAGAAATTTCGTTAATATAAAAAAAAATGTGTTACAGAGACTCTCCGATCCATTTAAGTGCGACAGGTGCATCACTGGTCTCAATCAAACATTTCGAAAGATTCGTAGAGCTAAATGGACCACAGCCTGGAATCAAACAGAGATATAACCGAAGACCGATTGTTATCCCACTGCTAGTGAAACCACTTAAGAGAAGAGAAGAACGGCGATGTTTTGCCGCGATAAGAAATATCTATCAGGATGGATACGGAATTACACTGCTTATCCGTGTGTCGTATCGTCGTTGCGTACCAGTGGGGGGAGGGAGTCAAGCTCAATAAGAACTTAGAAATCCAGGTCAAATTCAATAATCAAGTTTTATTTCTAGGATTCGAGTAATATTTATTCAAGGAATAATCTTTCATACATTTGTACTTGCAAACTAATCCCCGATTAGTTAGTTTCGAATTTCAAATCGATTACCTGCATGATTCAAAATGTACTTTATAAGCAATTTCTAAAGAATCGAATCTTTTACAAGTAATACTTGAATAATATTACGTTATAATATATAAGTCATTATATAAAATTGTAATGAAGAGAGAGATCTCCCCCCAGCAAACACCAAGTAACATATAATATATAGCACATATGTGTTATATTGCATTTACATTCTTGAGAAAATTATAGCTAGCATGTTTTCTTGGTGTTTACTGGGATATTTGTGTGTGTATGTGTGTATATATATACACACATTATATTTTACACATAACATTTTTAGGAAAGTACTCATTAAAGATTCGAACATGTTTGTTCTAGGTTCGAAGTACTCGTAGAGGGTTCGAATACGTTTCGTTCAGGCTTGAGTATACTTGAAAGTATTTCTTTCATCCGCATCCGATCCACATCAAATTTTAGACACGAAACAATCTGTCTTCAGAGCAGAAAAAAAAAGAAGGAAGGGAAGGCTGGCCTCGGTGAGTATGTATTATATCTCGGGATACGGAAACCTATAAAAAAAAAGGAGGAAGGAGAGGAATAAAGATGTGAGGGAAAAAATGTCCTTGTTTGCGTCCTCGTTAGCGCACGAAGAGCCGGTTTTTCTGGACAATGTTGCGTCCGTGATAAGGTTGAACGTACGGAGTGCCATTCGCAGATCATCGGTTATTTTCCGAGGTTCAATCCCGATAAGAAACCGCGCGGAAAACTTACTTATCGCATCGGCTAATCGAAACGTCTCGTTTCGATCGAGGATGCTCAAGGACGGGGCGCCATCGCCCGAACAACATCGCCGAGACGTTGGCGGAGTTCCAAGACTCTTTTTTTTTTTCGTCTCCAAATCTCTTGCCGGACACTTGTCTTTGTGTCGCTTTACAGGAGTGGCGCGCTTCTATCGGCTCGTATATCAAGAGGCGCGGTCGTACCGGATTCTGAATTCGAAAGAGAAAGAAAGAAGATGATGTGTAACGTGCCCGCAAAATAGGCGAATAAATGTCCGAGGGGATTAGACTAACGTAAAAACCGCTTAATTAAACGTCAAGACATTTATGTCGACTTGAACTTCTCGCGTGTAATCGTCCGGCATTCCGAGTGAGTCGCCGTGTGTACGTGTGTACAAGCCGCGTGTCGCGTGTGCGTGCGCGAGTCGACAACGTTATCGCTCGCGGCAAATTAAGCGAAATTATACTCGCCGCTCTAGAAGGCAAAATAACGAAAGCGAAATTTAAGGCGGAGGATAATCGGGGCGCTCGGCTTCGAGCCCTTCTCTCCCATTATCTCTTTCTCGCTCTGTCTCTCGCTCGCTTAATTTCATATCCGTAAATACATATCCGTTGCATATACCCCGCCGCAAATTCCCGCATGATAAATCTATACGTAGATAATGTTATTCGTGCGATTCCGTGGATGCGATCGTGTAAGACATTGGATTTATCAGAGATATAGGGATAAGTTCTTGTCGATATAAAAAAATGAAATAAAAGTCGATTTAGTAGTTTAGGACGTCGAGATATTTATGAGCTAACTTTTCGGGTGTTTCGGCATTTTTAACGAGCCGTCCTCGTGTGTGTTTTGTGTATTTTATGCGACTTTATTACAAATGTAACTTTTATATCGAGAAATTATTTGTATTTCGTGTTAAAGCGAGCTTAAAATATCTTATCGCATTCGCGATAAATCTTAATGTTAATGAGGAGTGATTATAAGACACGAAGAATTCAAATTCAAAATTTAAAACTTGAAATTTTGAACATAAATTTAAACCTTTCCCAGGTAGCAGGAGACGTCCAAAGGCGTCTTAATGGCGTGTTATTGACGATAGAGATGTTATCAATACGTCATTAATATGTCACTTTGCCCTGGGTCAGTTTAAATTAAAAATTTAACTTAAAATTATCGACGAGAGATAGGACTCGTGTTGTAGAAGTAATTCTACCGCAAAGATCGGAGATATAAAGCTGACGTTGCTGCAACGGTATCTTACAATTGTGCGGAATTGCACTAATCGTCCATATCTTGAAAAAAAAAGCACCGCGCTCGTATGGAAGTAATTTACCACGTAATACGAGGTTTGCCGCGAACGCGAGTAGAAAACCGCGTTGTGAAAAACGAGGGCCTATCGCGATTGGTTTTCCCAGGGAAAATGCCAGTTTAGGGTGACCTCGATATTAAACGTATCGAGCGATATATACCTGTACTGTTTTATTAGCGCACGTGATATTATCAATTTCCTTATCGCGTGAGATCGGTATTCGACAGAACAGATTGGATTCGCTAAAATTCCATGCAATGCAGTTTGGAACATTCGAGTCAAATTAGATTTAAGTTAATCGAAGCTCGGTCGAAAAGTCGCCCCTTATACCCTTACAGAAATTTAAATACTGTGAGTATTTGGCTTACAATTAGTGATTAATTACTTATTTTGAGTATTAATAAAATTTAAGGATTGTTTTTTTAATGCTTTTAATATTCAAAATGCCCAAAATAAGTAATTAATCAGTAGCCAAATAATCGCTTACAGTATTGAATTTCTGTAAGGGCAATCTACGTCGGAAGTTAATCGGCGTGGGGATAATCAGTGGGGATCGGTCTCTAATGTCAAGACTGTCCAGAGCGAGCCACACGATGCGCGGAGAGATCCGCTCGTCCGCTCCGCGCGGCTCGGCGACTCGGCGCGGCGCGGGCGGCGCGAAAGCGAAACGCCACAACTAGCAACCCGCAACGCCGCGCCAGTTGCCAGACTTGTCAGTTGTGCACGAGGCACGAGGCACTATGCGTCCGCATAACTTCGTGAAATTTCGTGCGTTTTCGCGTTCCGATACGTTTCCTAAACCGTGATTGGTTGGATCCGAAGGTAAGAACCAATCATCGAGTGAGTATTCCTATTTATATTTTCAGTGTTTAATGTTTTTACAGTGTTTATAATTTGACAAATTTTCATCAGTAATTAAACATTTAAACACTAAAAATATGTAAACTAATTTTCTCACTGGAACCAGAGAGAAACCTGAGAGAGGCCATCCCGGCCTTTCGTGTGTTGCATTTTCCGACGCGCCGCCTGAGAAAGTGCAACTCAACTACGTCGTTTCGCTCGGTAACCACACATGGTTTGCGTCCGTGCTAATGGTTCGTGTCCGAACTAGCCAGCTGGAAGGAATATTCTGGCCGCGGCGGCCGCGCTTTCATCTTGCGTATTCCAATTAATAACGCATTACGATAATTAAAATTACAAAATTAAGATTACATTCTTCAAAATTATTACGAATCTTGTATCTCATAATTTTGAAAAATATAATAGTAATTTTATAATTTTAATTTTCAGATAAATGTCAAATTTTGCAAGCAAAAAGCTATTATTTGAGCGTTGATTCAAACCTTCACATTTATGTGAAATTTATAATAAATAACGATAATTTTTAAAATGTGAAATTCTATAGATAAAGAATAAACACCGTTATTATCTTAATCGTCTTCTGTTGATTTCGTATAATATAATCCGGCATTAGTATCATACAATTTCAAATTTATTACACGTTTCCTTATAATTCCTTATTACAATAATTTTCTTATAAATAATGTTACATATGGAGGGGTAAAAGCCATAGTGGTGTAAGTCAAATTTTTTAAAATATTGTCTTGTATGCATAGATGCAATTTATATATTGTCCCGCTAATTATACGGGCTATAGCGACTATACCAGCGGGCACGCGACCATCCCCCACTGCCTCGTCTTCGGCGATGAGCTGAAAATGAAATTTGCAAATAAATAATGCATAAATAGAATACTCAAAAACGCACGTGCGCATGTTGTGTGTGTGTGTGTGTGTGTGTGTGTGTGTGTGTGTGTGTGTGAGAGAGAGAGAGACCTAATTGTTGCTGATGCAGCTGCTGCTGCTCCTGTCGCTGCTGCCGACCATCTCCTCCTACATCTGGCCACCGATTATACCAGCGGGCACGCGACCATCCCCGACCATCTCCTCGGATATGATGAGCTGAAAAGGAAATTTACAAATAAATAATGCATAAATAGAATACTCAAAAACGCGCGCGCGCATGTGTGTGTGTGTGTGTGTGTGTGTGTGTGTGTGAGAGAGAGAGAGAGAGAGAGAGAGAGAGAGAGAGAGAGAGAGAGAGAGAGAGAGAGAGAGAGAGAGAGAGAGATACCTCTTTGTTGCTGCTGCGGCTGCTGCTGCTCCTGTTGCTGCTGCTGCTCCTGTTGCTGCTGCTGTGGCTGCGGCTGCGGCTGCTGTATATTGTTGATATTTGGTATTTGAATATTGGCATTCGTTGTGAATGCTGAATATTGCTTTAGCCATTCCATATAGCCTCCATCGAGAATCTTAATCTTATTATGCCTTACACCGAAATCTCTTTTCTCGAAAATCTCCTTTAATATTTTTACATGAACACAGTGTGCCAGAGTCTGTGGCGTAGTATTCCAGTCTAGCAAGACTAAAATGTCTACGTCCATTGCCGATCGATTAAGAAATAATTGACACGCAAACGTGCCTTTTGTAAAACATTTTGTAAACTGACAACCCAGTAACCTACAAGCAAAAACCACCATAAAAAATTAATATAAATTAAGAGAGACCCGATAGAATTGAAAGATAAAAAATCATGGGAAAGATCGCAGGAAAATGCCTCGCTTACCCTTCCTTAATTTCATCCTGTGGGATGTTAATACATCTGTTCGACAGTATCATGGAACTTTCATAATCGGCCTTCGGCCTAGTATCAATTATCAAATATCTAATACCTATTTTCTGTATTAGATACAATAAATGATTACATGATATAAAATCATCATTGTCTCTACACAGCCTTATATATAAGGGTTCGTCGTCTACCGTCGGTAGTTCCAATTCATCCATGTCCATGTCCAAGCTTGGATCCAACGACGCATGCAACTCGATCAGAATCTCGAATTGCAGTTGTTCTGCAGGGATTGCGAGCAGGCGGAAAATTGGATGAGCGCGCGGGAGGCTTTCCTCAGCAGCGCAGACGCGGTGGACAGCAGTGACAATGTCGAGGCTCTCATCAAGAAGCACGAAGATTTTGATAAAGCAATCAACGCTCACGAAGAGAAGATCGCTACCTTACAGACTCTGGCTGATCAGCTGATCGCTGCGGAACATTATGCCGCTAAACCTATCGACGAAAGACGATGTCAAGTGTTGGATCGCTGGCGACACTTGAAGGACGCTCTTATTGAGAAGCGCTCGAAGCTGGGCGAGTCTCAGACTCTGCAGCAGTTCTCTCGAGATGCGGACGAGATGGAAAATTGGATCGCCGAGAAACTTCAGCTAGCAACTGAGGAGAATTACAAGGATCCCGCCAACATACAGTCGAAGCATCAGAAACATCAGGCTTTCGAAGCTGAATGTCCAATTCAACGCACACGGCGCAGTTACGCTGTCACTCAAAGGGCAAACGTTAATCGTCTAATCAAACGTGTCGTCCGTGTCTACGCGCGAAACACGTCCGAACCAGTCCGCGTACGTTGCACGAATGCAGTTCAAATGTTCAAATGTACGGAAGCGCGCGTCGCGCCACACGGTCCCGCCGGATAGCAGTGTTGCCAAGTCAGTAGAATTTCCACTAGATTTAGTAGAATTGGTCGAATTGGATATGCATCTAGTAGCTAGTAGGTAAAAATTGCATCATTGCATCCAACCGTTGATCACTGTTGATCTCGTCTCCACCAGTCCACCATGTGGTCTCCACATGTATTGATATGCGCGACCAGCTGTATGTATGTACATATGTATGTATGTACATATACACGGCACGAAAATCGCGGAGCAAATCAAAATCCACTTCAATCCGCTTGAACGCGGAAAAACTCTTGCGCGTGCGCAGCAACGAAAATCTTAAGGCGGACTTACGTGACACGCCAGTGCCAGTGCTAGCGCCAACGTCAGCGTCGAGAGATGCCCGCAATTATCGTCAGCCTTCGTCGCGCGTTGCGAACAAACCCGTCGATGCCTCCCGTCTTCGGCGCGCACGCAATCTGTCATTTCTGTCAATTTGAAAATCGTAGTGCGAAGAGAAGGAGTACGTTTGACGGCAAAGGTTTGACGAGTCTCTCCATGAAAAATGAGATAACTTACGAAAGAGGAGAAGTGTAATATTCAAGGAAAGCGCGTTTGAAGGAAATTGATCCAATAAATTGTAAAAGTTGAGAGATTCTTTGATCGAAAAAGAATTTGATCGTTACATTCGACAAGTATATCCATATGACTGAAGACTAGGATAATCGGTCAATAATAAACATAGATCAAGGTAATTTCCATCGTTATTTTCTGTTATTTATTTGTTATCCGGAACAATAAGCACAATAAGTCGGCCTCGATACACCCAGAACGTGCCTGGATGTATTGAGGATAACCTGACGTACGTCTATGTGCTATCTGAGTATTGGCCAGTCTACAATGAGTCGTTAGTCGTTAGTCAGATGTCGGAAGAGAGTCGAAAAAAGTCATAAACGTGTCATAAGGCGATCGGAAATCTGTAATCGGCAATCATAATAAGCGATTGGCCAAATGCCATCTCTTACGATCACCGATTACAGGCCTTCGATTGCTTACAATACGCTTATAACTATTTCTTCCGACATCTGACTAACGACTAACGACTCATTGTAGACTGGCCATATGATTTTCATTTTTATTCTTTCAACATGATCTTTCATTTGCTATTTACGAATTTGCTCTTATTTATGAGACTTATTCTTCATCAGATGTTCTATCCAGTTGAACTGCTTTCCCATCGACGAAGGGGCCAATTAGCTCCTTGTTGGCTCGCTGCAACGGTCAGCGAGAAATTATTTAAAAGACACTATAATTCTGGTGCTATAAAGAAGATAAACACTGTAGAAACTTGGTAAATTATTTTGTTTATGTACTTTTAATATTGAACATTTATAATGACATTTTTTTTTCAATTTTGACACTTTTGTTTGCATTTTATATTACATCGCCAGCGAGCAAATTTTGGAAATAATGCAGTCGCGCAACAAATCAAATAGATTTAGCTTATATCTGTCATCACAATTAATGTACGGCATAACAAGAATTCATCGTTTACAAGTTGTAAATTATCAGAGTAAGTTCAATTCTATATATATTTATTAATGATATCACCTATGCCAGTTTATGTAATCTCATTACTTTTCAGAGGAAGTTTTTGAAATGCAACAAAAATTTGACTCTGGCGGTGGCAGCGGTGGCCGTGGTGGCGGCGGCAGAGAGTTGGAGAATAAAGAGTATGAGTATGACGCAGTTAAGGATCTTGAATTGTGTGCAATAGATGTGCCTATTTCCACTCAAAACTTTCCTAACGCTCAATTAGAAATAGACTTACACTTACTTCCGGACGAAGAGATTGATGAAAGACTACGGACAATTGTGAGTGAAGATCTCGTACGGTTTACTGCAAGCTTATCAATAAATTTTGTATTTTTTAACTCTTATTCTCAAATGTTAAATCCTGTAATGTGATATATAACATCCTTGAGTTTCCGAACTTTTGATTCTTTGATTGTAAACCTTATTTTTAAATATTGAAAATTTTTTCATTCACAGATGAAAGATGCAGCATGTTGTGATTTTGGTGCCTTAAATGACGAAGAGTTGGACTTTATGCTTAAACATGATTTCAATCTCGCACTGTAAGTTTCCGATTTTTATATTTTTTTGTAGCGTGTTTTTAATTGTAATTCAACAAAAGTTCACAAAATGACAATAGTTTATGCAATTATTTGATTTTTTTCGTTTTTATATTATTAGCTCAAAATAAATTCATGACGTTTTTAACAAAGAATAATATATTTTACTATTAATGGTTTTAGTGACCGGATAGACGAAATGCAGACAGCAAAGGAAAGATCAGCATTCTCAAAGAAGACGGCTGATGATATAACAATAGAAGGTAAGTGGATCAATGGGGTATTTTAAATATAATACATAGACAATTGTATTATGTTTAAATTAAATTAATTAATGATATCATTTAATGAATAGAGATCGAAGAAGAACAGTTATCTCAGGAAACCCGTGGTCCAGTACTTGTGGATATATCGGAAAGAAAGAAGTCCAAAGAGGGACTGTTATTAACTCCACAAAAACGACAGCCACAGCAAATGCAGGTGGAAACGCCTACGAAGAGAAGACGTGTAAGTTTGTCTATAACTGATAATGATTGTCGTTTGGATATAATGTGAATATTTTAACTCCATAAAGTAGAAGACAAATGAGAATACATAGGCCGATATTCATAGTTTTTCATAGGTCAAAGAATTGTACATAAAAAATCACTCAATTAATCAGTCCTGTCCGATTACGGCGTTTTTCCCTTTGTTTGATTCATAATTTGTTTTTATATTTGAGACAGTCTTAAGTACAATTTTAAGGTATTATAAATCAACCTGAGAACCGTATTAGCATCTTAAGACATTACTTAAGATTGTTTTGATATAAGAACGGACTGTGAATACGAGCCATATAATGACCAAAAAGTTTTGAAAAAATTAAAATCTATTTTCCACTTTTTTTCTTTAGAAAAATTATTTTGCGCTTTTTATTTATATTTAATTTATATTTTATTGTTACCTCTAATTCTTTCTATATATTACTTCTCAGTTATTCTCTGACACTGCATCGGCGACTGATGTACCCCCTGTAGAAGATGTGGCAGTACTTCCTGCACCTGTAGAAGACGTGGTAGTACCGGCTGAATTGCCTAGAGAAGAAACGAGAATGTTGGTTCTTCCACAGCAAGAGGAAACTGACATGGAATTGGAACCATTAGATTCAAGCTACTTTGTGATCCGCAGTCATTCGAAGAAAAGCAAAATTATTGATAAAAAAACAGAGTTAAGTGACAAACAGCTTCAGAAATGGCGTCAGAATGTAAACATTCATTGCAAGGTGAGTTCCTACATTATATAAGCTTACAAAAGTTGTATATAAACTTACAAAGAAGTTCAAAAAGCGAGATTAATTTCAAACAAGTCTTAAAGGTTCTGACTAAATTTTTTGATTATCTTTAGAAATTGGATGAACCATTAACAAAAAATTTATCGCTGACACCGGCGATAAATCTTTTCAACCAATCTTCGCACTCACCTAGGCGATGGAACAAAAGTTTACGCAGTCGCTTTGCTGCTCGCATCGCTGGGCCGTTCAAGAGTGTAAATGAAGATGTTGCACTTGCTGAATTTACGCAATGTAGGTCTATATTATTTAGACATTTATTAAGTATTCACATTGATGCATATATAACTGTGAATAAATTTATATTTTTAGTTTTTGAAAAAATGCGTGTAGAAGAGACAGTTAGCAGGCTAGATCTTCCTGCAGAAGAAGCGAGTACATTCCAAAAGACGGAAATGGCAATTGCTGCCGAATCCGGAGATAGTGTTACAAGCGTCTTAACAGAGACAACTATAATTTACGAAACTATGGACGTATCAATGGTACCATTACCGAAAGAGGTACCGGAAGCGATTGTCTTAGAAGAAGGCACTAGGTAAGTCTATTTTATCATGAAGAACTTATGATATTTACATTCAAGAAGTTATTTAACTAAAAATTTAATTATTAAGGATTATTCAGTTTTATACTCAGTCTTTCAACTGTTGCGATATTTCCTCAATTTCTCAATATCATTAAATGATATTATTTCAGCATCGTTGAACAGAGGCCGGATCAGGAAAGAATAAATATAAGTAATGATGAATGCTTTGAAGATATAGACATTTTATTAGAAAGACAGCGACAATCTCCGAAAACGGCGAAACACATTCCAGTACCTTCTACCATACCTTCTACCAGGTATTTTGAATTTTTCTTTTATTGTTAAGTAAAGAGTTGGACATATAACAATATTCTAAGTGTATATTTGAGTTTCTATAAACGAATGTTGACAAAACATAGGATTCATTAATCGAAAGCTTGAGGAAAAAACAAAACTTTTATTGCTTTGTTGTAACCTAACAATTTTGCATAGTTCTTTCCTACGAAACTTAGCATGTTTTGTTATATCAAGTCTACCATTTATCAACGAATTATTTGATATATGATAAAAATATTGTTTTTACAGCAGTTCAAGCGGACACTCGCAACCTGCACTGACAAGCCAAGAGATTTTGGCGCTATTAGAAGTTGTCTGGCGTGACAAGGAGGCTGTCAAATTCAGTGAACTTATTTCACCGGACACGTACACGAGAGAGGATGCTGCTACTGCTTTTGAAATACTTCTTGGTAAGTGTTACTACATTCGCAAAAAAAGGGTAAATTTTACCTTACTTTTTCTTATTTTATCAACTTAATATTATACGACTCGTTTTTCACCCGTGTGATGTTTTTCGTTTTTCACTCTAATTCAAACGGTATATTAACAAAAGAATTTGAATGAGAGCAATCTTACATTAGCTTAGCCCTTCACTTACGAGAAAAAAACTTTTGTTTGCACATTCACATACAATTCGATTCAATTGAAATGTATGTGAATATGCAAACGATGAGTCATCGAATGCTATAGAAAGTTTTTTTTTTAATGTTAAGGGAAAACTTCACATAGGTTCGTTACCCGTTTTTCTAATGTATTATTCTCGTTCACAGACTTATATGAACAAGAGAAACTCATTTTGCGACAGATTGATTTTTCTAAACCTTTATGGATTGTCAAATACCAGGATTAATTTATTATATATATATATATATATATATGTTTAAGAATGCTCGTTTATAATTTATATTAATGCTAGAACTTCGCATTGAAAAACAATTCATGTTATTATATTATTATGTTATTTATGTTATGTCGGATCATCGTTCTTTCACCAATATTAACATTGAAATTAACGAAAAGTAAAATGGGATAAGTTAAGGGAAAACATAGAATAAATTAAACTAACGAGTTTTAATATTATTTATTATTATAAAAAAGGAATTTATACCATTTTTTCAATAAGAGAATTATCTTGACATGAATGCAAGCTTATGATAATTATTGATTGTTTAGTTGGCGTGTACTTCGTTCAGAATGCCGCTGTATTGCCTTTATACCGCATCTCTTTTTGAATCGATAGCACGATCTCGGGATTGGCTGACAAGCGCATTATCGTTATTCGTTTCTGGTATGGATTGTCAAATACCAGGATTAATTTATTATATATATATATGTTTAAGAATGCTCGTTTATAATTTATATTAATGCTAGAACTTCGCATTGAAAAACAATTCATGTTATTATATTATTATGTTATTTATGTTATGTCGGATCATCGTTCTTTCACCAATATTAACATTGAAATTAACGAAAAGTAAAATGGGATAAGTTAAGGGAAAACATAGAATAAATTAAACTAACGAGTTTTAATATTATTTATTATTATAAAAAAGGAATTTGTACCATTTTTTCAATAAGAGAATTATCTTGACATGAATGCAAGCTTATGATAATTATTGATTGTTTAGTTGGCGTGTACTTTGTTCAGAATGCCGCTGTATTGCCTTTATACCGCATCTCTTTTTGAATCGATAGCACGATCTCGGGATTGGCTGACAAGCGCATTATCGTTATTCGTTTCTGGTATTACGTTCTCATTTATGATCGCGAGAGCTCGACGTGATTCCACGATTCGCGGGATTCTCCATGAATGACGGTGAGAAACGATGAAAAGACAAAATCGAATGGCTCGCGAATTATTGCGATGTAAGCGATTATTGAATTCCTGGAAATAAAACTTTATATGAGCTCGATATCCGCGCCGTCCTCTTTTCCATGGTTTATACGAGGTTTGTCCATATAGGTATATCTCGCGATCGCTCGCTTGCCGGGTTCGATCGATTGTTTACTACTGCCGTCCGGAACCCGTCGTCCGCCGCACGCCGTATCCAGTATCCTTTAAAGTTTTTCTAACCATATTGCGCACTCTCTCAACGTGCTCCGTTACGTCATATTATTATCGTAATAGAATAATAAAATTATCATAATAAAAACAATGCTATTTGTATAATGTGATTATACAGTGCGATATCTCTATATAATTCAGTTTATTCATTATTGTTATAATAAATTAATTGCAAAGCCAAATATTCCAAATATCTGAGAGTTGATTATTATAATATATTACACTTTATTGACATTGCCACGATAAATACAAAACATTTGATATCATCCGCTTCTATTTGTTATACGATATCGAATTTCCGTTTCAGCGATATGGATCCGACGAAGAGTCGAAAATTTTTCCAAGGGGTAATAAAATATTGAACTTCCACAGCATACGCGGCTCACGACGAAGCAGTAAGCCACTCGGTTTCTTTCTCAACGGTGAAACTTTCTTTCGGCTAGTTTCCGCGGTGGACTTTAACGCAGCTGCTGCGCACTGTGCTCTGTTCGTACGGAATGCGTGCTTTTATTATCGGGTTAATGAAAACGGCGCCTTCCGACTTTCGCATCGCGCTTAATGACAATAAATCACGAGCAATGCGCACTTATTTTTAAATTTGTCGCCATTATCGTATATGTTTTATAGTAGATCATATATACGATCGGTCGACTTTTGCATTATTATATATAATCGTAAATCAATAGGGTTGCCATACTGTAATTATTGCTGCAGTTAAATACAGACGATAAATTTGTAGGAATGCGAAACAAACGTTGCGTTAACGACAGATTTTAGTTGCGTCGAAATATCCCGGGCGGTTTAAGGGTCGACAGGAGACCTCTGTCGGGTTGGCTTAGCTGCGACTCGCTGCGAGTCCGTATTTTATTTATTATAAATTTTTAAGAGCAAAAATGCAAAATTGGGCTCTGTAGCTGACTGCATTATTATGTAAAGAGTATATATAAAAAAAATTTACGAATCTATGTAACTTATTATTTTATGAGAAATCTGGTTATTATACGAATCCGTAATTCGTAATAACACGATTTCTCATAAAATAAGTTACATAAATTCGTGAATTTTTTTTTATATACTCTTTATATAATAATGCAGTTAGCTACAGAGCCCGATTTTGCATTTTTGCTCTTAAAAATTTATAATAAATAAAATACGGAGTAAAGTGCAGTTTAACGTGCACTTAGTGCATAAAGTGCACCTGAGTGTACCTGAGTTTGCCTGGGTCTCCTGCCGACCCTTAAGGACGTTCTCTCGTCCTTATACTAGAGAAAATCGATTTTCTTAGGATTTTTTTGAAACTGTGAATATACGTTAATTTAGGTGTGCTTTATGCGTGGTATAAATTTCAGTACCTCTTCCGGGATAAAAAATGAAGATACTAAGCCTCAAAGTTTAAAAAAAAATTTAAAATTTAATTTTTTTTAGTTTTGGCATTTTTTCCTTATAGAACTCGACGAGAGAAGCAACTTTGGTCCTCTTGGCCAACCTCATCGTATCTCTTACCGTTTGGCCTGGAAAACCTTTTTATTAGTAAAAGTTGAAACTTTGAGGCTCAGTATCTTGATTTTTTATCCCGGAAGAGGTACTGAAATTTATACCACGCATAAAGCACACCTAAATTAACATATATTCACAGTTTCAAGGAAATCCTAAGAAAATCGATTTTCTCTAGTATAAGGACGAGAGAACGTCCTTAAGGGTCGACAGGAGTCACGGCCGATGTTTACAGTATCAATATAAAGTGTAAAATAAAAACATTGCATGGAAAATAGATGTAAAAAATACATAAATTATATTTATATATATGTACTGGACATATATAAAAAAATGTAGTATAATAGGGCTACAGGCGAAGGTCCACGTTAAAAACTTAACGCACTATTAGTGGCACCTCATATTAGGTAGTGCAGAAGACCACTTGTAATAATGAATGGTTAACTTAATGTTATTTTTATGTCTAATAAAAGCTCCTCTTTTAATTATTATTAATTTAATCTTATTTAATCGTTTCGTTTTAATGTTGTTGAATATTTTACACTGTTTATTGATTAATCCAGTAACCAAAAATTTTTATTCTGATTACTTGATTGGTCGAGTAATCAAAAAATTCTTATTCCGATTACTTGATTAATCGAGTAATAAAAAAATTATTATTCAGATTACTTGATTAATCGAGTAATCAAAAACTTCAACTTTCCCTATAGTTGCGCGTATCGCGAAAGAAATTTTTCAAGTAAAAATGCGTTAAAAATAATTTTTCGGAAAAAGAATCCCTTATTTCATAAGGTACACAATTTCATGGAAAAGAAAAATTCTAACCATTTGAAAAAGCGCTTCAAAAAATAAGCTTTGTTCTTTAAAATGCTGTTTTTAAATCGCTTAAATTTTTTTTGCACACATTAAAACAATTAAAAATGTGACATTTGTTGGCGAGATAAAAGATTTTCATAACTTTTTTGAACAATGTTATTAAAAAGTAACGAAAATAATTGTCGAAGTAAACATATAACTAACTACTAGATTTGGCTTCGAATTGGAGCCATGTTGTACTTGATTTAGAATCCGACATTCTGTGAATATTTCAATTTATTAAATTGTTTGTCACCCTAATGAAATGAACTGAAATGTTCACGAAACGTACGATTCTAAACCAAAAAGAACATGGCTCTAATCCGAAAGTCAAACCTAATAGTGATACAGTTTATTCACCGCGATGAAACATCGCAAAAGCCAGAAATATCAGACATAACTAATTTTTGAAAAACAGCAAATAATAAGAAATAATTTATTTTGAACGGATTATTACACGAGAGAAATAAATACATAGCGATACATGAAAAATAAATTGTATTTTATCTCTGTTGTTTTCAGTAAATTACTTATGTATTGTGTATGCTGTGTAATTTTCAAACTATTTTCACTGACAATATAATTTAAAATATTATATTACGTGAAATATGAACGCTTTATTAAATGTAAGTAATCGCGCGCGACACTCTCACTGCGCGCGCGCATAATTTTTCCTTTTCAATGTATTAGGAATACACTATTAGATGTGTATAAGTTCTTGGTATAGAATTAAAATTTGCCCTTTCCCGATCATTGTAAATATCACAACAAACGAATATAACGGAAACTTCGATGTCGAATTATATTCTAGTTTCTTAATTAAAATTTACGTATTGTGTGGATCTAACGTAAAACGAATTACGATAAAGACCATGTTTCTCTACTTTTTCAGGAAGATTACAAATAATAGAAATTATTATATTATAAAAATGATTCAGTTCAAAGTGTCCGCATCATGCAGTTTGAGCTTATTCAAGGAACTTGTGATGAGGTGTGACAAATCTAGGCTGACAGCTGGCATAGATGTACCGGTTGTTGCACCGACATACCAGGTCAGCATGACGGGTTGCCCATTCGTGCACGCGCACATGGTCGTTCACAGCTGCGTAGGCTTCGGCACATTATAATCACTCACATATAATGCAATGCGTCAAAGTGAATACAGCTGTGAATGACCATGCGTGTCTCCACAAATGAACAATCCGTCATACTGACCTGTATACCACTGCAACACCCTCTACGTACCACGCTGATATTCACTGAATTCTCGAATTATACAGGCTGTTACGTTTTTACCGGATATGATATTAGAGAGACTTTAAATAAAGTAGAAATTTGTCTCAACAAACTATATACATATTCAATTTAAAGTTTAAAATTTTGGCAAACGGACCAACCTGTGGAAACCCTCCACCACCCCCGCCGACTTTAATCGGCGGTCCTCTTTTCTTTCTATGTGTGCTTTTTTATTATTTATAATTTTTTCTTATCATAGAAATTACATTTTAAAAATTTATTTTACATTTTTATTTTACATTAAAAAATAGAAAATGTACAGAATTGTTGTACATTTATATAAAATACAATAAATTTAAATATAATACGTTACAAAGAAATTCGAGATATTTATATATACTTACATTTATATTACAAATACATACATTTGAGATATTTTACTAATGCCAGATTACACAAAGGCGTTCGAAATAAGTATAATAATATCAAAATTTACTACTTTTAAATCAGAAATTTGATTAATACAAAAACTGCAAAAAATAAAACATTAACTTTTTATTACTAAATGTTTTTATTATAGAAAAAAATCCGAGAAATTTCGCGGTTCAAGTCAACGATCAAATAAGAAATAACTAGACCACCAATTTTATCAGAGCAAGTCCTTCCGCCGATGACACGCCCGTCAGTTGCTGACGTAGAGAAGAACGACTCTTAAGATGGAAAGTGAGCTGAATATACCTTGATTTCTCGAGCCCAGAGAAATCAAAAGATCGAGAAAGAAAGTTTAATAATAACCCGTTGAATGTCAAGGGCCCCGCTGCAGGAAGGAATGAATCCCTGATCTTCCGGATTGCCCCCGATAGCGGTCATTTCAGCAACGAGTTAACGACAGTCGTTTTTTAAATCATTGCATCCTGACCGTATAACTACACTTGAAATATTCTTCCATTATTAAGGTGTATTTCTATCTTATTATAATTAAAATATATATCCATTACGATATATATTTCTCTTATTAAAAAAATTTATAATAGAATAACTGATATCGAGAATTAGTTACAAACAAGTATATTTAATAACAAAATGCATGAAATATATGCATTTGGTAATTAATATGGATATTGTGGCAAAATCTTTAGAAATGGTTTTCTATGAGAAAAAATTGAAAAATAAAATATAGTCGTTTGTAACTACATTATATCATAAAATGTAGCGTGATTGTATTCTGCAACATTTTTTGTTTTCTTCTCTTTCTAAATGTATTCTTTATTTTTTTGTCTCTCTCTTTTTTATTCTTTTTCCTTTTTTCTCTTTTTCTTTTTTCTTTTTATTTTATAAACAGTTATTTTATCCATATCTACTTTAATGTCTTTTCATCAGCAAAACAGAAGCATGACTGATATTAGCGTTAATGTAAGAATATTTTATTAAGAAGAATAGAATCTTTTCTTATATATATATATAATTCTAATTAATTTCGCGAATTGATGTCGCGTACTCATGCCGAAACCACTGCTTTCGAGGATCCGAGATATAAGAAAACCAGAGATTAATTCTGGTTCCGCAACAGGGGTCTTCGATTTTCAACGGGGCAACGAACTAATAACTTTCCATATTAAAAATCGTTACGACTCTCCGTCGCGCCGGTACGAACTTATTTCTTAACGGTCACCTGACGCGAGGAACAGCGAAAAAGCCCGAAATAGCGATCGTATTCAACCACATGGAAATGCGGTATATAACATCGTAAAGTATCGAATATTTAATAAAATCAAAGTAAAATTTATAAACAAATTCTTCAAAATATGTAATTTTCAATTAATAACGAATTACAATAATTAAAATTACAAAATTAACATTACATTTTTCAAAATTATTACGAATTTCGTATCTCATAATTTTGAAAAATATAATCGTAATTTTATAATTTTAATTTTCAGATAAATGCCAAATTTTGCAAGCAAGAAGCTATTATTTGAGCGTTGATTTAAACTTTCACATTTATGTGAAATTTATAATAATTAACAATAATTTTTAAAATGTGAAATTCTATAGATAAAGAATAAACACCGTTATATTATTTTAATCGTCTTCTGTCGATTTCGTATAATATATTTGGCATTAGTATCATACAATTTCAAAGGACCACGCACTAATTATATGAAAAAAGTGGCCACCGTTAAAATCGACGAAAACTACGGAAAACTGTAGTTTGTGTGATGCCGATGAAAAGTTCAAATCCACACAACCCTCAAAATATGCTAGTTTTTAAGCTACGAGCCTATAAAGGTAATATTGGTGGTATAAAACGTACACATATTATACATAGTATACCCACTCTTAGCGTTACCCAAGATCAACCAGTGGAGGTGGTTAGTGTCTGATCTCCTTTTTTGTTCTTGTTTTTATTTTTTAAATAGTTTTTTTAATATTTCTTATTTTTTAATATTTTTTTATTTTTTTTATTTTTTAAATATTTTTTATTTTTTATTTTTGTTTTTTTTTTTATCTTATAGTGTTTTTCTATTGTCTCAAACTCCTTGATTCTCCCTATTACCAGCATCAATGATGTTATGCAATAATGCATTGCTTGGATATTTACACCTTCTGTTGCCGCCTAATCATAGACGGCAAATGAGCATAATGATTTTACGCTTTTTTCCACGATGCGCGAAACACGACCGCGTCGCGAAGGACCATTTGTAACAAATATAAATTTAGTAATTTTAAAATTACTAGCTTTCAAAATCTACTTAATATCGTACAAACTATAATTTACGCAAGTGATCATTTTCTCGATTAAGAACAAAAAAGATTTTAATTAGATTTTATTAGTTGCGCGCGCTATTTAGCTTTGACATTATGCTATTACTATTACACTATTAACCCTTGATACACACGTACAACTGTCAAAATATACAATGACAGCTGCAAATGAAGTAAGCGCAGCAAAAGAACCAATCGGCATCGCGGAAAAGTGACAACAATACCTATAACGACATGCCCTTTTTA